>NW_024962288.1:1732610-1751627 GCF_019238085.1 Lagopus leucura
GAGGAGAGGAGAGGAGAGGAGAGGAGAGGAGAGGAGAGGAGAGGAGAATTTCCTCAATTTGTCTTTTTATCTCAGGCATGTATGCTATGTGAGCACTTGTCCCACAGCAAGCATACACACCATTCAGATGTTTTTGTGGACATAGCCTGAAAAAACTATATACTCCTACAGTTCATGTCAAAGTCTATCATTAAATCCAGACTTCGCCAGGCTTGGAGATTCTCTCCAAACTTTTGCTGGTGTAACTAGTCTCAAAGGGTTCTAATGTTAGTCAATGGCAGCACAGTAATGATCTATTAATTAACCAGTTTCTATCAACACCCGCGGTGCAACTTTATTACCCGTGACAGCAACCAGGCTTTGATAGCAATCTGCCCTCAGAATCAGGTGAGGGAGCTTTCATGCTTGCTGAATAGTCATCATCTCCAGCAGTATCTTACAAAATCAAATGGTATTTCATAAAGCTTTCTCACCATCAAATATTCCTGAATCAGGGATTAGATAGGGAAAATTCCAAACATGCCAAATAGTGCCTTTTTTTTGTATCTGGTACCAATATGGGTTTAATACATCAGCTCCCACTATGCTGAAACCTAGTGCTTCCAAACTGACACAGCCATACAAGAAATACAAGGACAGAGAGCTGGGGATTGTCTGGAGTAATCAGATTTTTGGTCTGAAGAATTCTAAGCACTATTATTATATATTTTCTAATTGCGTGATGGCAGTTTTGCTGTGTCACAGCCCAAACTTAACATCATCATGTGTCCCCCATACCATACCACCATATGTCGTACGTGGTTTACTTGTATCTAAACTGCACTGCGAGGTGTTATGTGGGCAAGCATACTCAAATTAATTTCAGATAACTGCCAATCTTGCACAGCAGCTGATTTCAGCACAGATTGGCCACTGAGTGCTTAACCAGCATCCTGGGAGGGCTCCAGCAGCCTGCACCTGAGTGCTACCCCATCCTGCCGGCTCCTGGGGCAGCTGGGGACTCTTGGACATACCCATAATCCTTGAAAGTATAGGGGCTATGTTTTTTAATGCCTTTTTTTTTTTTCCCTTTCTCTTTTAAAGAAGGTAACCATCATTTTCAAATGAGAAAATACAGAGGGAGCGCTGGAGTACAGAGGTGGAAAATCGCAGCTGATTCAGTCAATTCATGGGCAATATTAAGTCCCATAAAATAAGTGAAAAAATACATAAAGTGGGATTATCTTTATGCACATTTGCACGGGGGGGGGGGCGGGGGGGGGAGGGCGGAGAGAAGCAAGGCGCTGTGCTACTTCTAATGTGAATCAATATTTTGACAAAGCTGATATTTATGCTTGCACATTTCCTCTCCTTTGATGCCCACGTGGGAAGTGGCCTCACAAACACAGGTTGCCAAATGCATATTCATTAGCCTTGCAATTGGCTAATCCAATAAAAGAAAGAAAGAAACAGAAAGAAAGAAAGAAGGAAAGCTAAAAAAAAGAAAATAATTCATGCCCTGGTAGCATGCTTATGGAGTCATTTATTGTAAACATGATCCAAGCAGCTCATTTCAGGCGTGCCACTAAAAGCTTAAAAAATACTGGCTCTGCTCAGCCCCAAGCCAAACCCTGTTCAAAGGAAGGGCCTTCAGCCCAAGCCAAATGGAAAAAGGGAATTAGAAGGATGTTACTCATTCATTACTGCCACTTTAATCACTTAGAGGTCCAATTAAGAATAAATCATTAGTATTAAGTTACTTTATCCAAGACTCCTTATAACACACATGGCTGGGTTTGGAGGGCCCTCAGTGGCTAGATGTAGCATGAGCTGAGAAAGGCAGGCAGACGCTGGTTCCCCCCTCCCCTTCCCTTTCCCCCTTGCTATGAAATTGATAAATGAAGGCTGCATTCTAGGTGCAGCAGTAATTTCTGTAGTGCAGTCAAGTGCTAGGTCCCTTGTCTCCCGCGAGCAATGAAGCCGCCGTCCCCTTTAATGCCGCAGCCTCCCCCTGGGCTGCCAAAGGGCCGGCCCAGAGCACGGCCAGTTTCATTTCACAATCCCTCCATGTGGGAACCCTCCCTTCATTAACAGATCCGTCCTTTCCAGAGGCAGGGGCAGAGGGAATGGAAAAGCCGGGAGGGAAAGTGGCAGCCATCCCACCTGGCTCCTGCCCATCGCCACTGCCCGCCTATTGCTGGAGAAACGGCGGAGCGGCATCATCCCGGCATCCCCTTCCTCTTCCCATCCTTCTTCTCTCTTCCTTCCCAAGGAAGGAATTTCCCTGGTGGCCCAGTCTGCTATCTGAGAAGCATATTTCCTTCTAATCGGTTTTACAGCTCTTTTAAAGTAATATGTCAGATCATTTTCTCCATATACATAGTTAATGAAAGTAACCCTACAAATTCATTTTAAATAGATGGAAGTTGTTATAACCCTGATCTGGAATTTATTACATTCATTACAATCTTGCTGAAGTAGGTAATGTAATGGACTATTACTTTTATTATCTTTTTAATCCCTCAAAATTATTAGGAACTGACTAATATTTGGCATCACCCTGTTAATGTTTAAACAGAAATTGATATCTTCATTCATCTAATAAATGATGAGGTCTTTTTTTTTCTTCGCAGAACTAAAGCTGGTGACTTTGTCTTTCAATCTATACTAGGCCAGGAGTAAAATCATAAGCTGACAATGTCTTCATTTTATGAAATCAGCTCTTTTACCAGGTTATTGGAACACTTTGCAGAATTACTTCCTGGAGGAAGCCTGGGCCCCCTGGTTTCTACGAAGAACGTGTTAAGGTTTTGCTTCAGCACGGAACCAGACTTTTGCCTCCCGACCAACAAAGCAAAGCACAAAAACTGTGCTAAATCTTTCCCTCATCATGGCAAACTTTCTTTAAAACTCTGTGTCAGTGGCAGTGTTCCTCAGGAGTATCCTCATATCAGCTTCCTCAAAGCACAGCTTCCTTCACACAACCTTTTGGTTGCATCCCGCCTCTACAATACCCAGTGGGAGGCAGGTAGCCCCATCTTAATTCATCATTCTGTTCCAAAAATACAGGCATGTCCTTCTCATCTCCCTTGCTTTTTGGTAGTGACACTTGCAAATTCACTGAGAAAACTTATTTTTGGGCTTCAGGAAGAGGCCATGCATTTAATCATCTGTACTAGATCTGGGAGTGTTCCAGGAGCTGTTTCAGGGCAGCAGATGGGAATACCAACATGGAGCCAACCAGGGTCTACGCATGCTCTCCTGTGTGAGGCCACCATTATCTATTACTAGATGCAATATTAGCAGGGTTTTGCTATTTTCTTTGAATCCCAGTAGGCGGGAACCAAAGTCACCAGTAATTAGTGGCAGGAGTAGAGTTCAACCCCATGCAAATGGCTTTTCTCCTTTTCCACCCAGAATCTATCACTTGGACATCGCTTGTAGGTGAAGTCCTTTGCTATGTCAGTAACTATTGGTCACAATTTCTGAAGAAGCCTAAGTGGTGAGGCTCCATTTTGGAAAGTTATTTAGATAGAGACTGCAATGTGCAAACAAGTTTCTAAAGGAATTTTCAAAAGCACCTCAATTTTATTTTAAATTGGCAATGATGCAGGTGCTTTGAGTCTTGCAGAGAATCCCTGTTTGTACTTTGACATAACTTTGTAGAGCTTTACAAAGAAGAATCCAAGTCACTTCTAAAATTGCACTAACAAATCTGGCCCTTTGGCACTTTCAGCAACGTTACCCAGCATGCAACCTTTGAAAACATCCAAGCTATGTTTTAATGCTTTTAATCTGCACCTCACCTTACAAGTGTTATTAATATTCATTATAGATTAAGGCCAAAAAGAAGATAACAAAGAGTTCTTTACAGTTTCCTTTGAGTTAAAACTGGGTTTTGCAGCACAGTGCAAAGGAAAGCAAAGAAGTTTCTTTGGACAGTAGCCCTAAAAACAGTTACAGAGGTGTGTGTGTATACATATATATATATATATATATATATATATATATAAGTCTTTTTTGTTAGTATATAGGTGAATAAATGCACAGAGTTGTTAGCATAATGAAAGAGCTTCAAAGGGGACTCACGGCGTCATTTATTTTCATTTGAGATTTAAAAAAAAAGAAGAAAAAAAAATTTTTGATGTAGCCTTAAAAGTGAAACATCTTCTGCATATTGACCCAGCAAAATGAATATTAGGTAATACATATTTCCTGAAGTAAAGAACCCTGAGACAAAAAAGGAAGGGTTAGAACGAGCTTTTAGTGAAAATGATGGGAGCATCAGCAGGAAAAGCCTGCTTGTCCTGCATTCCAGGAAGCTTTGGTAACCTGGCAGAAATAACCAATCTGCAAAGGATTACCTGCAATATTCACGTATTTAAATACCAAGTTGTGCTCCGTATTCTGAGAGGAGATGGGCTCAGAGATGCAGTTGGGCTCTTTCTCTTGGTTACAATGGACTGCTGGCAGTTTTTACCAGCTAAGGGTCTGTTCTGAACATCATCATGTTTTGAACTCGAATGTCCTCTCAAAGATCAATTACCATTTTAATCTTGTAACGCTGAACCTGCTGCAGGTACCTGACCAGAATAATCACTGAGCCGTGCCCCTGCTCTGAGCCACAACCTGTTCCTAGCCCACAGACCAGACACCCACAAAAAGATGCAGCAGAAGGATGCTATTCAGTAGGACTTCGGTACTCCTACATCAATAAATAAAAAAAGACGTTTGCTTTTTTGTCTTCCTACTAATTGTGCATAAGCAAATAGCCAAATGGTTTTGGTAGCTGGTTCACAGAAAAACAGCTCTCTCAGTCACACACGAATACCGATACTTCCTTGCTTTATGTGAGTGCTGTCTGTGTTTTATGATCTGCCGCTGAGGCAGAGGAAAAGAATCCCTTTTTTCATATTCCAAACACTGCTTTAATAAGGCTGAAACTCTCCCTCTTTCTCTCCTTATAGCCCTACAGCAAATAAATGGAGGTGTCAGCCCAACACCCTTGTAGGTTTAAACTGAATGGAAGTATCCTTTTGAAAAGCTTGTTCTGTCTGACAGTCCTGAATGTGCTCCTATTGCAGTTCCTTTGAACACCCATCTTTTCTGTGTTGGTACTCTGCTGACGTGGCTTTTCGTTTAGTTAAAGATTAACGGAATGCTACAGAATGACAGGACTTTGTGATAACTTAATTGCACAAAACATAGTTGTTCCTATGCAAATTGGAGGATAATTGAGCACTAAGAAATTACTCCCCCTGCATAAAGATGGCAAAGTGGATTTTGGACACACATAGGGAATAATAATCTATAACCTTTTATTGTATTTGAAAAAAACGTAGTTCATAGTTTTTATGATGAGTGTTGGGCATGCGTTTGATAGCATGAGGATATTCGATTATGTACATTAAATATAAAGTCTGGAAGCTCTAAAGTCTCCTTAGCTATAAGTGCATGTTAACAGCTGACATTGAAATTAACATAACAATGTGGGAGCTTTGCAATATGTTCATAACCTGTGAATCATAGTGAATGAATCATAACGAATATTCCTCACAAAGGTCCCAGGGTATTTGCAAACCAAAGTGAACACGGAGGACACTCTTTAAAATGAGAAAACACAGCAGAAGCTCCCTGAAATTGTTTCTTTGTTATAATTATCTTTGGGTAAGAGTAAGCATGAGATTACAGCATCATCTAAACTAACATCATAAACCAGATAGAAAAATGATATTATAATCGCAGAAGGGACAATCCCAGGGCAATTGATGCAGCCCAGAGTAAAGGTCTGGGGCAAAGAGCAGAGGGTAGAAAAGAAGGGTAAAAAGGAAAGTGATGTGTGATGGCTGTGGAGCTGGTGGTACTACTTACCAAACTACTGAAGACTCACCTCTAACAATAGCAAGGCACCATAAACTAAGTCTGTGAGCTAAGCCCAGTCTCACGTTGAAAGGGCAATTACAGTGCACCACATCCTTTTCCCTCAGTGTTTCGCTGTTCAACACTTTAGGAATTCTAAAGCACAACAAAATGGAAATGGTATTGGAACAGAAAGAGCCTCCAGAAATGAACTGTGCGCAGCCCGTTGTGTTGGCATGATTGATACTGGAGCATGTAGGTGTAATGAAACTGATGCTGTCTCTTCTGCACCTGTGATTTATTGAGTACAAATTTAAGATGAGAAAAAGCCCCATACCAGGAGCTGCATCTTCCCCCTCAAAGAGGGTATGGTCATCCATCACCAGCCATTGCAAAAGGCCCAATAGTGAGCGGCTCATCAGATGAGCCAATAGTCTCTTTGTTGGGATTCCTAACAAGTGTTGGATCAGCAAAAGTCTATTTAGGCTGGTGGACCTTTCAGGACCAATTTGTAGTGGGTCACTGATTCTGCTAGTGTATTATCTTCCTTACTACTAGTACCAGTTGGGCAAGCAGCAAAGATTAATGATTTTAGCTGCTGACTGCTTGTGGCAATCTACTGCTTCTGGACCAAAGATTAAGATTTTTTTGTGCTTTACTCGAAAGGACACAACTTTTATCCAGGACCCTGTTTTATTTGCTGAGTTCTGTACAAATAATAATAATAATAAAAAATAATGGGCATCCCAGCTGCATTTTTTAATGGCAATAAAAGGGATTTTTGCTGGTGTATAGTGCGACAAGAGAGTTTTGCAAGGGAATAATAAATCTCAAAGCCAAGAGTAAGTTTCAGTCTTCTTGGGCTGGAGAATATGGCACAGCACAGCTCTTTTCTCTATCCCACAATACAATTTGCTGGGAAAGGGAAAGAGAAATGGGGCTCTCCCCAGCAAGAGATAATTTGTTTTCCTATGTTAATCTTTCATAATTTTTCACAGCGGAAAACCTCACATTGATGGATTTAGTGCTAGTGCAAAATACCTTGAGGGCAGCCTGGCACTGCTGGGATGCTGAGTGGATTTGGTCACTTTTTCAGCCAGTTTCTTTGTAAAAGAACTCAGAAATGACGTTGCTGTGACTGTGTCATCCCCAAGGCTACCAAAGCTGGCAGTCCTGTTTTCCATGGGAGCACTGACCAGCAAACAGAGATACATTCCTGAGCTGAGAAAGTGATGCAGAACATAAGACATTTCCAGAGAAATGCCAGTGGCTCCTTGTAAAAACACAAGACATTGCACTGCTTAGCTCATAAGGGACAAACCACTGCTGAAGAGATCAGAAATGGAAATCCAATGACTTAAGTAATTGAGCTGTTGGAAGAACCGATCCAAGCAGGATAAAATAACTCAAACTACAGTGCTTCTGAAGGCCTTTCTGCAAGTGTTCATTATTAGTGTTATGTGTACTAGAAACTTTCCAGGGGCCAAGGCAGAGGTTGCAGCCCTGCCATAGGCAAAGGTCAGCAGAAAGACAGGTGCTGCTGGTGGTGGGGAAATGGTTCAGGGACCAGCACAGCTCCTGCAAGGATCTGACAGGGGCTCATTTTTGCAAAGGGCTTCAATTGCAGCCATGCAAGGCCCGTGGGTGAGCTCAGGATGTCCTGTGTGTGCTCCTGAAGCTTTCACACCCCCAAGAGGTCGAAGATGTTGTGCCCAGTGTTTCCAAAGGAAAGCCCAGGGCTTTCTTTCTGTTGAAAACGAGGGACAAAACATCCAAGTGTGTGAAAAATGCGCTCATCAAGGATCTAATTTTTAAAGGGAAGAATTCTATAAATGACCTAATAAAAAAGTGATCTAATTGTTTCCACAACTGCTTCCTAAATTACCAGGGCCTTTTCTCCTCGCTTGTCATTGTTCACGGAGTCATAAATCACAACCCAGGAGATCACTCAGCTCTTGACAATTTGCAGCCGTACTCCCGCGTCCGCATTCAGCCGGGCTGCGACCGCTGACGAGCTGTGCCTTGAGCAGTTGACAGGTGCAAAATAGCACAAGCAACAAGGATACCATCAAGTCAAGAGGTTTTTTTACTCATTTTTTTCGATGCTTATCTTCTGCTCTTCTTATGAGCGCTGTCAAAAAACACGGGTACTCCAAGGTTTGGTGCTTCGAAATCAGGTTATGGAATAGAATATGAATTTTCTTCTGTGCCATTTACTGAAAGATGATTGTGATGGTGTGAGGCAGGAAAAGTGAATGACATTTATTTTATTTATTCAAAAATGAATAACGTTTATTCAAAAAAAGTCTTCCGTGTGTTTCATGCCAGATATATTCTCACTTCAATCTCTGAAGCAGACTTTCATCAAACATGAGAGAGGGAGAAAGATGAAATCTCAGCAAAATTATAGTGTCAAACAGTCATAGAATCAGTGAGATTGGAAGATCATGAAGTCCAACCATCCACCTACCACCAGTATTGCCCACTAAACCACATCACTCAGTGTCACATCTCTACATTCCTTGAACACCTGCAGGGACAGTGTCTCCATCACCTGCCTGTGCAGCTTGTGCCAATGCCTGACCACTCTTGCAGGGAAGAAGTTTTTCCTAACATCCAACTGACCTTCCAGAAAAAGAAAAAGAGAAAGAAAAATTGCAACACATTGCGTTTGGTTCTTTTTTTGGTGGCCATCTCTCCAGCACTGTCTGTGGTAGCATTTCCCTGGGAGAAAGGAGCTGGAGTGGGGCTCCCCTGGGTGGGGGTGAAGGGATTGCTCCTGCCCGTGCTCATTGCTCTTGGGCACTGCGAAGCAAACAGCACTCCTGGCAGCACAGGCAAGCTGAGGATGATGATGTATGTGTTTTAAATCCCAGCTAGGCAAACAACAGTAGGTGTTTCTCAGATTTGATCCACCAGATGACAAACGCCCTTCGCTCTTTTGTTCCCTCAGAGAAATCGAGCTTGCCCGTTGTGCAGCTGTATTTCATTCCCTGCCCAGCGTGGCAGACGTGTTTTGACATTGCTCAGTGAACCAGGGCCATTTTTAAGCACGCAGCTATGGAAAGTAGGCTGCAACTAGCACTGTGAAACCCCACACTGAAGTCACTCTTTCTTCATCTGGATGGCAGGAAATATCCTTCCCAGCCCACTTCACAAATAATCCCACAATTTATAAAGTTCAGACTCGTTCCTCCAGACACTTTCTTGGAATTAATGCTGTTAAACAAAACAGTTCAGTACTAGAAGTTAAGCTGAACTCATAACTTCTGGCAAGTTCTCTTGTCAGTTCGTTTTGGGATGGTCATCCCATTGCTGCAGTTTCTCTCTTTAAGAAAGCTCTCTCATTTCCAGGGAAAGTAACAAAACCGGTTTCTTCAGTGAATCATTGGAAGGTGACCTAACCTTTGTCCAGAAGGAGCAGACACCTGCAGAAAGCAGCGATTTTTCTGGCCCAAACAGAAGACACGAAAAAATGAATTTAATGTCTGGACATGAGAATGGGGATGGATGGTGTTATGGTGAACTGCTCGTGGTGGAAAGAGTGGTGACAAGAAAAAGAAAAAAAAAAGGAGCCTGTAGAGACCTGACTGAGGCATGAGAGATGTAAATGTTGCTGCAGGGCAATCTGTTCAAAGCCAGGTCCTCCTGCTTAGTGCAGGTTGTGCAGAAAAAAATAGAATGTAGAGACTCTTCGTGCAGAGAGCAGATCAGCAACCACTGGAGGCTTACTTTCCTTTTCACTCTAAGTAGTGTTTTGCTGTGTCCAAGTTCAGACTTGGATGTAACTTTTTTCCCTGCTGAATTCAAAGGCAAAGTGTGCAGCTGGCCTAAACTCTGGATTTCTGCATGCCACATTGACCTGCTTTAAAGGAAAATTGTATCTCCACTGATGACACGGAATAGCTGGAGCCAAGAAAAGGGCATTGCATGCAGTGCAGCTGGCCAGGAGCTGCTCAGCAAAACACGGCTCGGCAGTGAGCCAACAAGGCAGGCACAGAAATGCCAAGTGACATGACCAAGGCCACACAAGAAGTTGGAAGCACAGCAAGAAAACTGAGATTAGGGGAGACTTACATTGGATATAAGGAAAAAATTTTGGCAGTAAGGGCAGTGAGGCACTGGCACAGGTTGCCCAGAGGTGAGGTGGTGCCCCATCCCTGCAGGCACCTGAAGTCAGGCTGGACAGGGCTGTGAGCACTGATGGAGATCTGGATGTCCCTGTTCAGTGCAGGGGAATTGGACCATATGGATTTTAAGAGTCCCTCCCAACTGAAAAGATTCTGTGATTCTATGATTTTTCCCCTCTGATTCCATCAGTTGCTGAAACTTTTGGAGCGCAGTGCTTGCAGAAACCAACCAGAGCTTCGGTGGTTTAAGGTCAGGCCCAATCACAGCAAAACCCAGGGGCAAAATGTGTTTTTCCTCTCCCTTCCCTCCAGCAAACACATCTCTCAACACTTTCTGTGGGGAAGGTCAGTCCTTCGCTGGAGTCCCCTGAATTCAGAGAAGCTTCTGGGAGCACACTGAGCAAATGGGTTGTTTTGAAAGGACAAGTTAGCTCTATAATTTGCCTTCACAATGTGTTCTGCACTCTAATTACAAATGCAAACACAGTAATTGAGAACAGCATCATAAAACTCTAAAGGAAGCCATAAGTGATATAGTACACAGACATGTTTACCATTTGGTGCAGCAGGATGCTTCGGTCATGTTTTCCCCATGTTTAAACAGGGTGGAGATTTGCTTTTCTTTCATAAAGTTAATTTCACAACAGCAATTCTCCCCTCAGCTTCCCCACTCCTGAGCTTGGGCCAATTTAAATCCAGCTTTTGGTGAACAGTTCTTCTCTTTTCTCAAATGGGAAAAGCCTATTTTCTTTTTAGTGGTAAGAAAAGGTTAATTAAGGCTATTCCAAAGGGAATAAAAAAGGGGAAACTGCAGTGTGTCCTCCACCTATGCTGCCCCGTCCCACCTGGAGACACTCTGCAGAGCTGGGGGCTGTGCTGCTGCTCCCCAAGTCCTGCTGCTGGGGTCATGTTCCCCCCCCCCCAGGTCCCTTCCTTGTCCCTCCCAGCTCCCCAGGCTGCCTGGATGGTGCAGGCAATAGCAGCTCTTGCTCTGCTCTATCCATGCCATGAACTCTGCCATTTGCTGGGGGATGGGGAAGAGGTCAAAGCTCCAGTGGTTGCCGGTAGGGCAAAGGTGAGTAGTTCAGATGCACAAATGGTATATGAAATCAGGCAGGCTGAGAGCTTTCAGCATGCAAGGAGAGCAGGACATAAACATGGTGCAGTCCCACATTCCTGTTTTCCCTGCCTTTTTTCCCTTTTCCCCCATGCTGCCAGATCATCTCACACATCACCCTTCCCACAGCAAACCACAGTTCTGCTCCAGCAAATATCCGGGCTGTGGTCCTTGAGAGTCCTCCTGGACACAACACGGCAAACAGAAGGGGTGTGGAAAAATGGAAGTGATATCAGCCCTGTGCAGGTGCAGTGGGAGGCTGGGCGGTGGGGGAGCAAGCAGGAGGGATGCTCGATTTCCAGAGGTGCTGAGTGCCTGCAATGCATCGTGACAGGCTATCCATCAAACCCATCACCTCTTGGGAAACCTGATTACCCCAGTGGAAGCCCTCATTATGAGCATTTAACTGGTTCGTATTGGTTTTAGCCAGCCGGCTCGGTTTAGGAATGGGTCACTAGGATTGGGGTGGACAAATCCTTTCGGGGAAATAGGTCCAAGGGCATAGAAACAGGTGTAGGAATCGATGGAGGTGTCTAGCAAGTTATCAATTAGAAGAAAAAAGGATATTCTATTTTTAAAAAGTTGAACCAATAAAAACGGCTCACACTTGGCTGGTTAGAGCTGTGCATCAGGTGACTTGAACAGATGTCTCCAGCTGGGAATTCCTGGATGAAGTTCTCTATCTTCTCCCTTATTATAAGCCAGTTATTAAAGAAGTACATTTGAGGTATAGAAACGTGTGTTAATTCTAGCCAGGGAAATAAAAGAAAACAGAAACCGTGCATAAGAGAGAGGTCACAGAGGTGTAATCACAGCTTTAAAGGGGTGAAGCCCCTGATGTGGATGTTGATAGCTATTAAAAAACTGCAAGTACAGAGTGAGGGTTGCATATCAGCAAGGCACTTGTACTGCAAGGCAGTGCTGTTGTTTTACTGCAAGGAGGCTGTCCCAGAGACTGGGATTTGGTTATTTGTGTGCAAATAGTCATTAATTGTGTGTGTGTGTAGATTTGTTCACTGCAATTTGATATATATATATATGCATGTATATATGATATATATGTATGTATGTATATATGAGTGAACAGGACTTTGCATGGCTGTGCACTGCTGCAGGAGCTGCTTCTTTCCTGCTTAGCAGTGCTAGGAGTGCTGGTATGTATTCTGCACCTGCTAATGTGTATGGATTTGAGGGGAACAAGAGGAAACCACCTCCTTTGACATAGGAAATCCAGCATACCACATTGGATTGCTGTTAGCACAGACATAGGAATGAAGCATCCTTCTCTGACCTACTGGAGTACCTGGCCCTGCCCCTCTCCTTTCTGTATGTTTCTATGTTTTCCCTCTCTCCTGCCAGGGCGATGTGGGCATAGTTTATGGACCTAAGGATGACCCATACAGCATCCAGGCCATGTGGCTGCAGAGCATTTTGCTCAAGAAGCACCAGGTGGAGGTTTGTTATGTGTAAGAGAAGGAGTTTGGGAGCCGTTGTCTTTTCCCTGTCTGGGCAGCAGCTGTGGAAGCGTTCCTCAGCCTGGCAAGGAAAGCAAGCAAACCTATTTCTTCAATATTGTTCCTTTTGTTTGTCTTACTTCTTTTTCCTTCCCACATTTAGGGCTTACAAACATTTCAGGAGGAAGGTGGAGGTTTGCAGAAACCACTTTGTTTCCAGTTCTGCTCGCCTTTCTCTCCCAGAAACACACAAAAGGGCCTTAATTTCACTGAATAACAGCTTTCCAGTAAATAGGTCCTTGCTTTTCTTCTGCACCTGGATGTGTGCAGAGGGCCGGCGTCGCAAGATTGCTGCGTTTCCTTGGGTGAATAAAGAGCTTCATTCCCAAAGGGCGCAATAAACCCCATCCTTCCTCCTCTGATCAACAGCAGCACGGAAGCTGCAAACCTGACCAGTACATCAAAAAGGAGCTTGAAAAATACTTTGAGCAAAAAAATGCTAACGGTGCATCCTTCCCCTGTAACTGCACCGATATTAAATCAGGAAACAGTACAGAACGACCACAAAACATATATAGAGGGGCTGTCAAAGCAGAAAGAAAACAAAATCCCTAATGGGGACTGAAGGTGCAAAGAGCACAACGAAGAATATGCAGTATGAGCTTTATGATTATATTTAAATCCTTATGCAGCAAGTGCCAGAAAGGGAATTCCAAAAAAGAAATCTTTATATAAGCAGGTTTTTTTTTGTTGTTGTTGTTGTTGTTTTTGATGCTGGACTTGCAGTGCAGTGAAAGGGGATTACAAGTCATGGAATAAGCTCATATCCCTGGGGTGTCAGAGGAGCTCTGAGCTGGAAGGATGGTCCCTGATCCTGCAGGGGCCACGTGCTCAGCTCAGTGGTAAGGAGCCTTGCTGGAGCTGTGGTGCTCTATTGAAAGGATGCTCATGTGGGGCTGGATTTCCCCATGCACAACTGAGGCCATGTCTTCCTTCCCTCATTCTGGAGCATCTGAAATCCGTTCATCCAGAGAGCGTCCTGCTGAGCTGCTTGGAAAAAACAGGCAACAGTGGCCACAGAGGTGGGCTGACCTTTACTGGAAAGTTTTCTGGCTGCTCAATGCTCTCTGCCATTTCTCCCTTTTCTATGTCCATTGCAAGGAAGCAAAAAGCTTTTCTCATCCAGAAATCTGTGTACTGCTTCTATATCCAGGAAAGAAGCAAGATAAGCAGGAGAGAAAATTTCCCTGAGTGAGATGTGGTCAAGTTCTGAAGTGCCTGAGAAACCTCTGTATGCCACCAAATGCCATTGCAGGACACAGAAGCAGTAATTATAGTCCAGCAGCTTCTGCTGGCTCCTCTAGACTTGAAAGGCAACTTCTGATCGCTCAGAGAGGTTTTGGTGCTGCTTGTTTGCTAAATGCTCCTGTAAGGGCTTGGATGACAAATTCAGCATGGCAGGGTCCAAGCAAGGAGCGGGGATGAGAGAGGCTAAGGAGGAAAGCAGGCCCTAGAGAGGTTTGAACAGGAGATTTTGTGCTTGTGGATCAGGATTTTTCTTGCTGTACACAAGGGTGCCAGTAAATGATAGAGCAGCAAGGAGAGGAGTTTGGGAGTATGTGTTAGAAGCAGTGTTAGAAGGGGCTGCGATGGGACAGTGCTGTTTGGAAACGATGAGGGAGAGACAAACTCCCTCGGGAAAAGACAGAAATAAATAAATCGGACCTCCTCATTCATAGCACGACTAGCCTAAGGCTGAAAGAAGGCAGAGAACGGAGCCGCTCGCTGCCGCCCTCTCTTAAGGGCCGTTAAAGAAGGAGAAACGGCTCCGGTTGTCCCGAGGCGTCCCCTGCCCTCCCCGCTCCGCGCTCAGGCCCCGAGCAAACTGCAGAGGGTGCCAGCGAGGAGTTCGCTCCGTTCTGTGCGAGCGCTCCGCAGGGCGGCAGGGATTCACGCGGCGCCCCGCAGCCGCAGCCCGCACTGCCCGCATCCCGCAGCATCGCGGGACACCGCGGGGGCCGCGTCCGCCTTTGGGATGGGGCTGCGCGGAGGCAGAGCGGTGCCGAAGAGCGGCGTCGCGCGGTGCCCCGGGCTCGCTCTGCTCTTTCAGCCCTCCTCGAGCCCCCGCTTCTCAAGGAACTCCGTGCCCCCAAGCCCGTCTCGTTCCTCCAGCCTCGCTCGGAGCTGCTCCGACGGCGGACAGAGTTTTAAGGAAACGCCTTCCAATCAACGCCCTCGATCACGCCGTCACCTATAGTGGCACCTTGCCAGGTGTGCTTATTCTGAGAGACACCCCTTCCCCTTTCCGAAACCCTCCCGAATTCCAAATCCTCCTCTCTGTTACACCACCCTCCCATCCCAGACAGGGATTTAATGCCGGGGAAAAACAACCTCCCCCCCTAATCCCCTTCCCCCCCCCCCCCCCCCCAGCTCTCAACCTACCCTTCTGCGGTGCTGTTCCGCTTCCTTCCCACAGGTTCTCCTGTAAAAACGTGTCTGAAGTTATTGGGACCGGCCCCGCTTAACGGGCTCGGGTTAAAACCTGAAGAGACCCCACTGAACCTCGGACAGATCCGTAGCTCATTTTATACCGCAAAGCTACAGTGCAGATTTTGTCCGGTGTTGCACGCTTTACTTCAGTAGAAAAGAGAAGGAGAAAGGGAACAAAGACTTACGATTACCATTAGTAATTTAATCCTAAATTCGTGGGCCATTCCCATCAGCCCGAACAAGCAAACATCAACACTTTTCTTTCTCATGCACACGGATCTGCGATAGATGATTAACCAGGTCCCTCGCTGCTTGCACAGGGGAAAAATATCCTGACAAACGGCACGGTGCCTGCTGGCAGCTCGCGAAATTAAAAACCAAGCGAAGGGAGGTAAGGATTAGGACAGGGATGCCCTTCTGCTCCGCCAGCGCTGGCTGCCGGCCGTGGATGATGTCGGTTTGTGGGTTTGTTTGTTAACAAAAGTACCGTTTCAGACAACGTATCCCACTGATGTTATGGGGTGAAAAAGAGAATGCTGGGGAAATTTAGCAGTCAGAGACCAAAACCGAGGAGCGCTTCTCAGCGTGGAAAATACATAAATGACTGACTTCTTATCAGTTACCAAAATCTGCTTTCTAGGAACTGGGGATTAGGACTCCACCGTAATACGATTCCCTTTTTGAACGTGAAATCCACAATCCGGGCAGAACCCTACGGAACCAAACGCACGTAGTGCCTGCGGGCATCAGTTTAAGGGCGAGATTTCTCACTTCGGCGGCTCGGGACCCGCGCTGCCCTACGCGGACACGCGGGATGAGCCGTTCTGAAATGACACCATCGTACGGTTTGAACTCACCCTGATTTTGACCGAGAGTTTCCCAGAGGGAGGAGGGAGAGAAGGGACAACGGAAAGAAGTCATTCTGTACCCGAAACAAACCGTCAGAAAACAAAAACAAAAACGGATCTTAGAAAGAAAAATATAGTTAAACCCACTGGACGGACAGCTTTTGGGTGTAGGGAGTAAGTCGCGATTGAACAGAAATTGCTCGGGATGAAGCGAGCGGTGCTCAGGCGCTGCGATGCCGGGCAGGTGGGGCCGCTCCGCGCCGTGCGCTCCTTCCGCGGGTGCGGAGCGGGACCGGCGGGGCGGGGACGGCAGCGCTGCCCGCAGGATCCGCCGGGACGTCGCTCGCTCCGCGGAGGCGTTCCGGGTGCGGGCGGCCGCGCAGGGCCGGGGATGCGGAGCTCCCCCTGCGCGCAGCTCCGCGGTTCGGCTGCGGATCCCCGAGGCAGAAAACTCTGCCTGGGCTGCCACGCTGGGCTGCTCGGCTCACAGATCCTCTTCTGCTACGGCAAAACTATTTCTTCCCCAGTCCTGACTAAAATATATACATGTATATTTCTAGAAAAAGGTTTGGACGGGGGAGATTCCCCCAACACTCAAATCCTAAGGAGAACAATCTTTGACGATTGAATTAAAAGCTCTACAATAAAAAATACCGGCCTTTCACTGGGAATTCGGGGCACAAAGCTCTTCGTGTTTCAGCCAGCCGCAAGTTTTGCGGGATGTGTTTTCTAGAGGGGAGTGAGGGATGGAAGAGCAAATACATGGACCCTCACAGTGTCCTGAAATTTTATGACGGTGCTGATGGACACGCAGAACCAATCTGTAATTCACAGCTTGAAAGATTAAGAGAAGAGACAGAGTGCGTATGGACAGGGAGATAATCAGATCAGTGCTTCCTCCACCTTTCAGTAGCTCCACCTTGTGAATATACCTCAGTAATTATGATAGAAAAAGTATTATCCGTCTCATGGCACATTTCGCAGGGCTGCATCCTCGCTTCCCAGGCGCTCGCCGCCGTTCCCTTTCCCTCTGTTGCGGGACCGATTGTCCCCCCGCACCGCCACCGATCCCGTTTATCGTGCAGGTAGAAATAAAGCTCTTGACGAGCACCCTCCAGGACCTCAGAAATACGAGACGCTGCTTCCCCTGAGGAAGCCGCTGCCTCTCCCCGAGCTTACCGGGAGGCAGTCTGGGGCGGGACGGGGATCGCGGAGCTTCTGCCCCGCTTCGACCTCTCTCCGGTCCCGGAGGGGCACCGAGCTCAGCTCTTTGTGCCTCGGGGCTCATCGTTCCCGGCGAAAAATAAATAAATAAATAAACAATAAGGTCAATTTCCCCAATTCGGCAGCGATGGGAACCCAACAGCGCGGTTCTCGCTGCGCTCCACGCGGGATGTTCCCACGCGTGTCCCCACGGCCACGGTTCGGAGCGGGCGATGCGGAGGGGAGGGCTGCCCTCTCACGGTGCTGAGCCCTTTCCCAGCCGGGTTTGGGTCCGGAGAGGCTCTCTGACCCCCAGAAACACCACGCGTGGGGAGTCCGGCGGGTACGGAGCGCACCGGGCTTCACCGATCCCAGGCTTTTTTTTTATATATCCCTTCCTCACATAGTAAGGGAAAACTGCAGCGAGGCAGCACCGATCCGAACCCGGACAGCCTGTAACGCCGCGGGGCATTCCGAACAACCCCCCCCCCGGTGCCCTCCCCGCATCCCACTCCCACGGGCACACCCGGGGCTTGTTGGCAGAGCGGCACTCGGCGCGGTTCCCTGCGCGGCCGCGGGGACCATCGGAGCACCGAGCGTCACCCCGACGGATCTGAGGGGAGAGAGCAGAACTTTCCGCTGGGCGCTTTAACGAAGCGTTTTTCTGTCCCGGTTCAGCCTGAAGGGCTGTTTCCTTCTAATTCATTTCCGAAAAACGGAAAGATCTTAAAGTATAGGGGCTCGGTTTGTTTGTTTTGTTTTCTTTTGAGTAAATAACTGAGAGGGAGGGGATGTGAGGATGCTGTGAGCCGGGTCCGCCCGTTTCCCCCCCACCCCACCCCCGTTTTTTTTTTTCCCGGGTGCTTTTTACCCCGTGAAACGGAGCTGTCATTCTCCAAACCGTCACTTGGTGTCGCACTTTCTGTCTGTTTGAGAGTAAAAGCAGCGTAAAAAGAAGCCTTAATCTCTCCTAATCGTTACAAAATGTTCAGGGAGAGAAAAAAAAAAAAAAAAAAAAAAAAAAAATCCTGTTACCGGACCAAAAAGGAAAAGAAAAGCAAAAGAAACCAAAAAAGCCTCACAAGCCGAGTGCTCCTTCGCATGCAGTCACTGACTCAGAGCTCAGCAGAAGAAAGCAAACGCGGTCCCCTCAGAACAGCACTGTGACTCTATTTTCTCCCTTCTCCCCCTCCCCAGTATTTGCGATTGTCTGTGTCAATGCCCGCGCTTTACTTTACGGTGAGATTTGCTTCCCGTAACCGAGAGGGTTTCCCCGGCTGCCTGCGGACCGCTGACAGCCCCCCCTTCCCATCCCCCCCACCTTCCCCTCCGCGCCGGTGCTTCCCCGACCTCGTCTCCTGCGCATCCCCCGCACCTCCCGCAGCCCCGCACTCTGCACCCGCATTTTTCCACGGTTCCTTCGCACGGGGGACGCTCCCGTGAAGTTGGAAGGGGCGACGCGTGTGCGCGGGATGGTTGGGGGGTTGGGGGGATGTTGTGGGGCGGGAGAAAGCCGACTGCCTTGAAATTTGCTACGGGACGGCAGCGGGCAAAAAGAGACTTTGTTATATTTAGAACAAAGGGACGGGCAGGATGTCCCCGAGCCCTCCTCCTTTCTGGACTGCAGAAAAAGAATAGAAAGGAGGGGGGTGAGGGAGGGGGCAGGTTGGGTGGGTGGGTGGCGGTGGGGGGGGAATAAATAAATAAAAGAGGCGGCGGTGCTGCGGGAGGGGGGAGCGCCCGGAGGAGCGGGGCGAGGAGCGGGGCCGCTCAGCTGGCGCTGCGGAGCTGTCACGCCGCGGTCCTCCCCCGCCGCACCGCCCAACCCCGCCGCCCCCGCCGCACCGCCCGGCCCCGCCGCACCGCACCGCCCGGCCCGGCCCCGCCGCCGTGCTGCCATTGGCGCGGCCGCCGCCGACCGGGCCGGGCGGTGCGGT
>NW_024962288.1:1761470-1933161 GCF_019238085.1 Lagopus leucura
AGAGAAGTTACAGAGGGCAATAAACCTGCACCTTGGACTTCTGCTAACTGCTTCTTCCTTGCTCTGTGCTATGGTGCAGCTATTGCCTACAGCCTTGCAAACACGAGGAAGGGAACACACACTACACCACAAGCACGTCTCTGAGCCAACGCAGGCCCTTACAGCTCTCTGGATCTCCATTTCCCCAGTATTTAAGGTGGCCAAAACTGTAGGGAAAAGGGTTTTGAGTCCCAAACTTCTGTCTGTGTGAATCTAAAAGAGTGTTTTTCCTCACTGTGGGCTCTGTGTTGCACAGCACCCAGCTCCAAGTGTTGTGTTAGAGCAGTGCTGCCATCAGCTCCAGCACTGAGCAATCCCGTGTAGATGCTGAAGCAGAGAAGCACAGGGTGTGTTCATACATCTGAGCAATAGGACTGTTAGGTTCTCCTAGACGCAGGCTGCCCCTGTTTTCACCATCAGCCATGGATCAGGCATTTCATTCTGGGTGCTGCAGGGCTGAGCTGAAGGAGCACACCCTGATCTCAGGAATGGGGAAAGCAAAAATCCATGAGCTGCAGTGCTGGTCTGAGGTGTGACAGGTTAACCCACTCCTCAAAGGGACAAAGAGGGTAGTGAGGATGTCAGTGGGAAATGATCTGGGCCGAGTATTTCCGGATCCTTGCTTTTCCCATGTCAGGCACCCAAAAGAGCAGGATTTCTACTAATGCTGTCTTTTAAAAAAAGCAGAGAACCATAGAATTGTTAAGGTTGGAAAAGATCTCTAAGACCATCTAGCCCAACCATCCACCCAACACCAGTATCACCCACTGACCCTGTCCCTAAGTATCAAATCTCCACAGTTCTTGAACACCAAAGAGGCCCTTCTCCATAATCTGTTTTCAATTGAACACTACAGTAAATACATGAAGACTACCGGATCACATTGTTTATAGATGAAGCAGTTTAAAGGTGAAGTTATATCTCGTTTAAATCTTCTGTGCTTTGAAATGAAAGGCATTTCTGGAACAGCTGCTGGAAAACAAGAACACCAGAAAAAAAGAAAAAAGGAAGAAGATAAAACATGGCACTGTGAGGGTTAAGCAAGGTCCTAGGATCCAAGTAAATATTTATAAGAGTGCTCAAAGAGGGGGGAAAAATCTCAATATAACCAAAATATAAATCACAGTGCTTTATGTTAGCTGTCAAATTATTCTAGCCCCTGCATTCCAGTACTTGCTCTACTGGTAATGTCACATACAACATGTGGGCTTATGCCTTGGTGCAGGTTTGGCAGGTAATTAAATTCAGTGGTACGGAGGTTTATACAGACTCCCTCCGATCCCCTGGAAGACAAACAACCTGTTAGCTGCAAGCAGAGAGGGTGCAAGGAGGGATGGGAGAGGATCCGGAGCAGGGCAGAGCAGGGGTCTGGGGCTGCCTCTGAGCAGGTTAACTCCTTGGTGCCTCCGTGTCCTTCACAGGGAAATGCAGCAGAGGCTGAGGCAGCAGCCAGGCATTGGCCAGAGGAAAATAATAATAATAAAAGCAAGGCCTGAGGATAGCTAGCCCTCGGGTCAGGTTTGCCTGCATTCTTGACCTGGGGGAGGTTCAGGATGTCAGCTGGGTGGTTGGGTCTTTGCCCCAGCTGTGTGCGTTGCAGACTGCAGCCACGACGCAAGGACTTATTCCTGCTTCCAACCCGAGGTGGTCCTTTGGCCTCCCATAGGGCAGTCATCTCATAGCCCAGGGTGAAACTCATTCAGAAAAAAGGACCAGAACCAAAATCCAGGGCTCAGCCCCAGTCTGCTTTCTTCTTCTCCTTGGACTCCCTTGCTTAAGCAGGTGGGAAGGGAAAGGGAGGTGCTGAGCTGCCCTTCCTATTCCACCCTTTGCAGACAGATATTCTCTCTCATCTCCCTGAGCTCTTCTCACCAGGATGCAGCAATGTGTCCCTGGCTGGGCACAGGGCTGCAGGTTCTGTGCTGGGCCATGTGTGCAATGTTGGTGTCAGGAGCAACACCCTCCCCCTGAACCATGGAATCAGCATGGCACTGAGCACTGTGTCAGCCCTCCCTCCATCCACAGAGATGGGGACAAAGAGTAAACCTTCCCTATGCAGGTTACGTTTGACTACCTGTGAAAACTTCCAGAAGGAAAGTCAAACTGTAGAAGGGATGCCCATCCATGAGGATAACCCCATTACGTACACTGTTCTGCAGGGATTGGTGAACAAGCAAACAAGCAAACAAGCACCAGCTGCAAAGACATCCATTTGCTTAGAGGTGAGAGCAACCATTCATCTCACAACCTCTTATGTTGATTTCTACCTCCTTTCCTATCTCCTGGTCATACACTGGACCTGAGAGCCAGGATTTCCTGAGTTAGCCCACTTTCCTGCTATTCAGACTGGGAAACTCTGAGCTTCATTCTGACAGCATGGACAAAAAAAAAAAAAAAAAAAATACACCAGAAACCCTAAGCAAGCAGAGATCAACTTCTGGAATTACTTAGGTCCATTGAACTGCCCCAATCAAACAATGATTTGTCTATCTGATAGGAGTTCTGATAAAGTTTTCAGCAATTTGCAGTAACTCAGTGTGAAAGGGGAAGAAGCAGAAGGCTTCCAGGCAACATACTGCAGATGGGGAGTTTTGGAGGAAGGCAGAGAAGCCCTCGTTAGACATCTGCCAGCCTGCATGGAAGGCCAAGGTGATTTCCCTGCTCTGAGGAGTTCCCCCCTGCAAAGACGTCCTCCTGCTGCCGCTAAAGCCAACTGGAGGACAGAGAAAATCCCTGGAGAGCAGGAAAGTACTGTCCAAAACAAGTTCTTGCCACGACAAGTGGCGATGACTGAAAGAAACAAAGATCCCAAGGAAAGACACTGTTGCCTCCCCCATAAGGACTTTGCTCCCGTGTCAGAATTATGCAAGCTAGAGCACAGTGCAATGCTCAGTACGTTCAAGATAGTTGTCAAGAGCAAAGTATAAACATTTCCAGCAAATGCACTTAATAGAAGCTTGTTTGCCAAGTGCTGCAGCCTCCTTTCTTGGTTATGACAAGGAAAAGGCCTTTTTGATTAATTGGAGAAAAATAGCCCTTCCCCTTCAATTGAAGAGACCCAAATCTGCTGGATGTGAGGCTATTTCCAGCCTTCTGCTTTGTGACGATTCACTCCAGCAGCAATGTATCCAGAGCTGAACACAGTCCTCCACCATGCGCTCACTTCTACAAATGCTCCCAGTGGCAGATCCCACATGGGCCTGAGCTGATCCAGCTAATGATACGGTGAGTGAGCCTGAGCTGAGATCCAAAAGGGATGCAGAATGGAGCAGGACTCCCCGTTGTGCACCAAACACAGCTGCATTCCTGGGAGGGTGGAATCTGTGGGAATTTGGCTGTTGGACTTTGTTGGGATTGAAGTTTCACCCAAGTGTGCAATGGGGGTGAGGTGCCTTCTGCTAGGACACAGTTGCACACGGGGAAGAGAGGCTTTGCAGCAGCAATTAAGCTATAATCAGTATCTGCCT
Source organism: Lagopus leucura (assembly GCF_019238085.1). Classification (NCBI taxonomy): domain Eukaryota; kingdom Metazoa; phylum Chordata; class Aves; order Galliformes; family Phasianidae; genus Lagopus; species Lagopus leucura. Next base: position 1,764,977 of record NW_024962288.1, read on the forward strand.
TTGCTTGAATCACTTTGCTCCACCCTGAACATGCAGTACAGCAGGGCTGGGAGCTCCTCCAGCCAAGAACTTGGGACTCCAGGGAAGGGGTGTGTTTGTTCCTCCGCTGAACTAACAGCTTCGTTCCAAAAGCAACCTTGCTTGTCTTGAGCTACTGTCGCCAGTTCAGTATGCCTCCAGCAGAAAACAGAAGCTTCCTGTGAATGAAAATCATCTTTCTGAATCTGTTTTAATTAACTAGTGTGCCCTATAGATTCGTGCTTTTCCCTTGAAATCTCAGTTGGCTTCCTTAATTGCCACTCTCACCAGCACATCTTAATTCCCCCTCCCCAGACTGCAATTGCCTTTTCCCAGGGCTCTTTCACTGAGAACGCCCATGAGAGCTTTCCTCGTAGCCAAGCACATGAGGAGCTGCTTCCACTGCAAACCCACAACGAAATGCATATCTACAGAAACTCTCCCTGCCTGCAGCCCCCGTGATCCCATCCAACAGAGCTGCTGGCTCTGAGCTCTCTCACCCAGCCTCCTACTCAGAGCAGGTTTGCTGCCAGCACTAGATCAGCTTAGCCGTAATGCTGCCTTGAGAAGTCCCAAAAATATCTGGGAGCAGAGACCTCACCACCTCTCTGGATATCTGTTTCACCCTTGTTCTGCTAACTCCATCCCTAGGAATTCTCCCATCTTCAAAGCAGCTCTCTCCCACCAGCAGAACGATGACTTCATGATGTTTTACGGTGTGCCACACCCCCTGTCCGTTGGGGACCTGAGACTTAGATACAAGCCAGAACACCTATAATGGGAACTAGGAACACTCAGTCTTCTGTTTAGATCCTCAAAACCCCCACCAGACTGTTCCTTAAACCGACCATCTGGAGGCACCTGCAGAGCAGTTCTTCAGGGCCCAAAGTTCTGCTCCGAGACAGCCAGAAGCAGCTGGCTGCCCTATTCCAGCTGTGACCTCATGGACATACTTGAAAGTAAGGTATTCTGTCTCTCCGGGATGAAAGCTCATGTGTTCTCAGAGCACTCTCATAAGCCACACTCCATGTGCAGTGTGATTTACTTACTGAGTGGATGTGTCACACTCTACTCATTCATTCTTACATGTGTATTCATAAGTTCTTTCCCCCACTGTGGCCCAAGTTATTCTTCCCAAAGCAGAACAGCTTTGACAGAGCAATGGTGCCAGGCATCTCTGGCAGTGTGTGCTTGGGTGCAGAAACAAACCCAATCCCTTTCTCTTGCTCCCCAGGCAGGCAGTCAGAGCTGGGACCTCTGTTTGAAAGGGGAACTTTGGATGCACAACTGCATCCTGCATGTGTCAGGGAGGCAGATGCCCAGATAGTGCTGGATGGGCTGGATAATCCCCAAGATACAATGGTTTAAATTACTGCTTTATTTCATAGAATGACAGAATCATTGAGGTTGGAAACGGTCTGTAAGATCACCAAGTCCAACCCCAACCCACCCCACCATGCCTACTGACTGTGTCCTTCAGTGCCACATCCCCACTGCTCTTGAACACCTCCAGGGATGGTGACTCCTAACTCTTGCTTGTTGCCTGGATGGTGGCTGGGCTCATGGAACAGTCATGAGCTTTACAGTAAAAATGTCCATGTCCTCATATTTTAGAATATTTTAGACACTAATTAAAAGCTTCAAGGTTGATTTGGTTTCCATCAAGTCCACACACACACAAAACCACACAGACAAAGGATCCAAAAGCTGCATATCAGAGGAAAATGAGGTTCCAGACCCAAAACAAAGGGCAGTTTTTCTTGGTAAAAAATACAGCTAACATTATTGGTGATTGGAACAACTCACATAGGGCTGTAAATGGATATTCCATTGCTTGGAAAATGTAGGGAAAGATTGGATATTTTTCCAAGATTCATTTTAATCAAATTAGGAATTAATCTAGACGTCCTACGCTCCATTATACATATTAAATCAGATTAGATGGTCACAGTGGTTTCTTCTGGTCACACAATCAATGAAAAAATGTAATTGTGGCGATAGTGAAACAGTGAAGAAATATACCACTGAATAAGCTGGGGAGCTAACGGACATATGAAAATATTATGAATTCTAGAGCTTATATAATAGATTGCATTCACTTCAGCAAGAATTCCTCCATTGTTGTTTTTTTTTCTTTCCACATTTAATTTAAAGAGGCAATATCCTTTTAAGCATTCATTCTGCAGCAGGGTAGATTAAATTTAAAATAGAAAAGTGCTGCAGAATAGATCTAGGGATGTTCAAGGCTGGAGGACAACTTAATGAAGCAGAAACTGAAATACCATACGTCTCCAATAGCTTTAATTTATACAAATATTATCTTTGTGTCTTTCATAACATGATGCAGAGGAGCTGAGAGTACAGTGTAATTCCTTCACTTTTCAAGATAATTTTATCCATTTTAGTACCTGGGTTTGAAACCAGCCCAATTCAAACCAAAAGAGCTATAAAGATTTTTGCTCTAATTGCTGAAACAGGCTTGCACATATAAAATCAGTTTAATGGCTGGAAAAGGCTGCATGGTGTATAAATAGGGATGGGTTCCAGACCACCTCAAGCCCAGCTCTGGCATGGTGACTCGGAGCCATGTGTGCTGCCATGCACAGGCTGCTCCAGATCAGGACACCACTGGAAACCCCCCTGACACAGGTGCATAGGCCCATACTCAGGTGTGCATTTGCTGTTTTTCAGCTTTTCTTCTTACTAGAAGGTAGGTGGGACTCTGCCTGTCCCACACGGAGGGAGCTGCACCCAGTTGGGTCCCCTATGCCTGATGCTGTCTGTCCCCTTGGTGGCCCTATTCCCCACGGCACGTCTCCCCTTTCCTCTCAGCCTTTCCGGTTGAATGTAAAAGTTGTCAATGCTTTCTGGTCAAAGCTGTATCTTTTGGTCAGTGTGATTTCCCAGATCTCAGCATATGTCTTCATCCACTCTTTAGGATAACAGAGCTGCTTCTGCTTCCAGCTTGCTGTGTGATCTTGGTTAAGCCAGCCTCTCATCGAATTAGTTTTCTTCTCTGTGAGGCAAAATATCATTTACTAACCTCTGAAAAGGGCTTTGAAACTTAAATAGGAGGTATCTCATGCTTAGCACTTATTTATTCACAGATGTTTGGATCTGCTCAAGATTTTCTCTTTTCACTCAGCATATCAGAAGTGGGGAGAAAGAAAGAGAACGATAAAACGTTGCTGGAAGACATCTTCATTCTGAATGAAAGCAGAGTTCGTTAGTGAAGAGGGTTCATCTTTTCTTCATTCTTCACAACATGCATTTTCATGATTGGTTACAAGTCTGGCATTGCTTCTCCCTTCATATGCTGCCAACAGTTTTCTGTGATCTTAATTCTTCCCCCTCTGTGGAAACCCAAGGAAAAAAAAAACACCCGTATATTAGTCTGCAAGCATTTGATTGACACACAGATTAATGTTACACAATTAAGGAGTGTTATCAGGTGAGTACTTCAAAAATCACAATATTTCACAGGCAGGCAGGCTTCTTGACACCATGGTAAGTAGAAATACTTTATAAAAATTATTTAGAATCACCATCTATCATCATGAGAAACCTTGCGTTGTGCTAAAATAATTGACAGCTTGATAGCTGTGAAATGTTCCCAATCCAATAAAATACAACATAGCTTTTCCAATAACAACACTTATACGCAAGGATTTACAATAGTTACCAATTTATCACAAAGATGATGGAGTTCTAATTTGTGAGCAACTTGAATGTATTTCAACTCTGTGATCAGTGTCCTTCAAACTATTGCTAATCCAGTCATTTCTTTCATGAATAAACGAGCTATGAATATGCATATTAGATGTAGCACAGCATGGGCTGCTCTGCCACCTTACATCCAGAAGGTCATGGACATAAATTTTCTCAGATGCTAAATATTCCCTCTACCTCAGCTATGTACCGAGCAGCTCCCCACTTTTCTAATGCTGTTTAAAGGAGGTGTAATTGGGTAGAAACCCTCACGAACTCACTCCCTGGTGGGTTGTGTGGGAGAAAGTGGAGCTTGAATTAAAAGGATGGGATTGGAAATGAAGCCGGCAGGCACTCATCACAGCTCATCCATCAGTAAGCATGAATCTAATGGCTCTGGGTTCTAATGGTTCCTTTTCAGCAGCACCATGCAGTGCCTCAGCTGGGCTCAGGAGACTGGCAGCACTCATCTCACTGATCTACCTAAGCTGGGCTGAAAGGAGATCCTCTCCTGCATCCTCTGCTCAGAAATCTTCAAATAAAGCCTCAGACTGTTCAATCAGCCAGGCCTCTTGGAACTGCTCGATAAGGCAGTTAGGAACTTCCCTTCCCTTCCCTTCCCTTCCCTTCCCTTCCCTTCCCTTCCCTATGCAGGCACCATGCAGAGTGTGGGCTTCTCCTCTACCCAGGAGAACTAAAGAGCAGATCTGAAAGATGAAACACCTGTTCTGTTCACTCATTTCCCTCATGTCCTTGGAGTTAAGCAAGCTAATTCAGATCTTGTAAACCAGAGGTGTAAGCTGCAGAGAGACTCTGACATTGGCGGAGGGTAAAGAAATCAGGCTTCTGCTGATGTTTAAACAACCAGACAAAACACTAGGCACGTTCCTGCCTCAGAACTCTTCCCGTGGCTGCAGGAGCACCGACAGCAGCAGGTAAGACCTGTGGCTTTTCACACACATTTTGCTTAAAAGAGAAATACATTTGGACTGTCACTTGTAGGCAAATGTTTCCTTTAAGCAACCATCCCAATATTTCCAGCAAGTATCAAGTACCAGTGATTTCCTTTTCCCACCCTGCCCCCCAAATTAACAAGAGAAGGAACATAATATCCTAGAGTAACAATTAACCTCCAGCATGCTTCCTTGTCACGCAGTGTATGCAGATTCAGGAGAAAGCAAAGCTCAGATGAATGCACACTGAAGTACTGTCCTAAAAACAGAGGTTTATAAAGGAGATCATGCAGCAACTGGGCCCAGTTCTGCCACAGGCTCTTGTGAGGCATGGGGTGAATGCTGTTGCTTTCCCAGGCCTCACCATAAGGCTTGGACATCCGACAGAAATTTACCTAGCCTATTGAATACTTGTTTATAACTACACATAAACAACTGGATAACTCAGTGTAATTATATATACATGTACATATCTGTGCTTATACGCAGTTATAACAAAAGTAACTACAATTGTTCACAATTGCCTAACATTTTTCATGAGGTCACCTCAATGGACTTGGAAAACTCCAATTTGGATGTAGAAAATGTGATTGGGGGTTTTCCAGCAGTAACTTGAGGAGGGAACAAGGGTAGAATGTCTGCTTCCCACCCAGCACGGAATAACTTTGTTCCCCAGCAGTGAGAATTCACTGCTCAGACTGCAGCAGTTCTTGTCAGAGGATGCTTTTGTAGTCAGAGACATGCTTTTGTTTCCACTGTTGTGTGTAATTGTTCCAAGAAGAGAGATATTACTGTATGTTATTAAATTATTTACATGGTATGCAGGATTGGATGATGATTTCCAGAGGAAAGAAGCCCAACAGCCGTCAGGAGTGATTCAAACAGATTAAACGTATCTACTGATCTTAAATCCAGGCAGTGGGCTGGTTCCACCTCCACGTGAAATAAATCTGGGCAGGTCAGGTTGGCTTTCCCCCCCACTCCCATTTTAAACCCAACCTGGTTTAGACCGCTTCACTCAAATAGTTCCTTTCACATGCTGCTGGCAAGAGCATCAAAACGCTCGCTGGGCTTGTATTACAGCTGACAAATCACGGTAATTTGTGATCAGAGCTACTGCCGTTTTTCAGAGCAACCGGTGCAGCCACGGGGGCTGAGCATGACTGGCTGCCCTGCAACAATTACCTGCTGTAGTTTCTGAGCACTGCCAAGTAATTTGGGTTAACAGCTCTTTTCTTTATGGAGACACCTTGCAAGACGGGGCTGGTCCCACAGTGCATCAGTTTGGGATTGGGCCCAGAGAGAGGAGGAGCATTACCCAGATTAAGTTGGCCACACATGTCTATGATGTCAAGAAGATAGTTATTGTCAACAAGAACCAAAGAAGGCCAATTTAACAGCGCTCTGAGCATAGAGTTATAGAATCATAAAATTGTAGAATCATAGAAACATAGATCATAGAAACAATGGAAAAAAAACATCTTAGAATGGCTTGGGTTGGAAGGGACCTTGAAGATCATCCATTGACCAGGGATGTTTGATCAGTGGAGGAGGTTAGCCTTTGAAATTAAAAGGAATAGGAGGGTCCAAACTAAAAGGAATAGGAGGAACCTCAAACTAAAAAGCGGCTTTCAGACTACAAGAGAGGAGATTTAGATTGGATATAAGGAAAATTTACTTACAATAAGGGTAGTGAAGCACTGGCACAGGCTGCCCAAAGAGGTGGTGGTGCCCCATCCCAGCAGACATCCAAGGTCAGGCTGGAGGGGCTGTGAGCACTGATGGAGCTGTGGGTTTCCCTGTTCACTGCAGGGAGGCTGGGCCAGATAATCTGTAAAGGTTCTTTCCAACTGTCAACGGTTTATGGGCTGGTCCGGCCCAGTTCCGTGACCAGCAGGGCGGAGGGATCTGCGGATCCGCGCCTCTGGGAAAGGGGAAGCAGGGGACCCCAAAATACTTGAAAAACAACAGCACTGATCTGAGGTGGAACAAATGATTTTACTAAATATAGTATTAGTAAAATACAATGAGAGATATCTCAAACAGATTCTATGACCCTGTCCTACTTTTTGTCTGCACAGGCACCTGCTGTGCTTCACTGGTGGATGAGAGTGGTCGCAATTCCCTGTGTGGGGGATGACACAAGCTGTTCTCCAGCATGTGCAGCCACCACCTCTGCCATCATTTTAGAGCTGGCAAAATCACACATTTCTTTTAAATTTCTTGAGACATCAGGGCTGGAGAAACCTGAATAATCTACATGTAATGAATAGAGAAACTTTCAGCATCATTTCAAGGTGCAAGCATCAGCTCTATTCAGAACTTTCAGGGCCTCTTTTTCTAAATTTAACCACATTTCAAAATTACTGGAGGACAACCAGTCACAGTCTGGATTCCTCATTTGATTTTGCCCTCTCTTTTTAAGAGTTCCTTTATTTGTCTACAGTGGAGGAGAGAGTACTTTCAATGTGATGTATTTTGATCCTTCCCATTTTACAACCTCGGTTTTCAGCTCTCAGCTCCTGGCCTCTCCAAGAAGAGTTTCCAATACCTTAACGAACTGATCTATTGTCTGCTGGACTGCATCTTCAAAGGCTGCCTCACTTCAGGGGAACAGGGCTGGCAGCTCTATTCCAGGAATTTTGCTGCAGGACACAAAGATCTTTTGTGGGCATTTTCCTCTTTTTCTTTCTAGGATTCCTTACTCTGAAATGGAAGTAACTTAAGAGAAAAAAGAAAAGTACAGGAGTGCTCTTTGTGTATTTAGCTAGCTAACTTTCGTGATTTTATGAGCAGTCTCATGATACTTGGTATTTTTCTTAAAACTTTAGACCTTGGAGTCATGTGTATAATGCAGTGTCAGCATTAATGGAGAGCCTTCCAGACTGCATGGATGGAGGAAAGCCTGAAAAGCATGAACTTGGGGAGCAGAAGAGAAGAGCCTTGAGTCTGCTTTTCACCAAACTCCCATTTTTGGAGCTGAAATCCCAATTCCTGGAGGAACAGGGAAGTGTGGAGACAAGACAGCAGAGCCCCTTGGCCCAGCACTGAGCTATGATAACTCCTCCACTGAAACACATCCTTAGAAACTCAACTCTCTGTTTTGATTGTGTTAGGCTAATTGGAGTCAGAGGCCATTCAAACTTACAATAGGAAATGAGATTTGGAGAAGACTGACTCCCAGGAGACAGGATTAAAAGGGGTTTCCTTGAATCCCAGTCTGTTTCTCACAGATTGACTGTGAAAGGTCTCAGTGCACTAATTTTAACCTAAAAATAAAATCCTAGAACAAGAAATTAAGCAGAAGAAAAATATTGTCACTAACTCAGCTGAGAAGAAAGGAACTGTAGAGATTCTTGAAACTGCAGGTCAGCACCCAAATTCATCATAACTTGGGGCTTACAGAATTAATGACTATGAGCATCTTTTGAGACCATCTGTGGTGATGCAGTGGCACAGCTGCCCAGGGAGGTGGTGGGGTCACCATCCCTGGAGGTGTTGAAGAACTGTGGGGATGTGGTACTGAGTGATGTGGTCTGTGGACATGATGGGGTGGGTTGAGGTTGGACTTGGGGATCTTAGAGGTCTTTTCCAACCTTGACAGATCTGTGATTCTATGTTCCAAGCCACCAACAAACTCATGGTAATGGCAGTGCTGCCAATCTCTCCTCCCATAGTTGAGATTTCAGGTTGAGGATTTTGGGATCAATCCAGAAGAGCCTTTCCTTACTGCTCCCAGAGGGAAGCTGAGTGGATAATCCAGATCGCAGAACAGGCCTTTCTCAGCTCTGTACATTTTCCCGTGTCGTAACAGACGTTTGATAACAAAATAAACCTGCATAAGCAAGTCAGCCCGTGGCAAAAAGAGTAATCCACTTAAGTTGGGTGGTTTCTGTGGTGCAATGCAGTGCAGCGTTGCTTCCCCTCTGGCAGTCCTTGCTAGAATCTAAGGCTTGTTGTAAGTAAAACAAGTTTGTGAGGCTCAGACAAGAGACCACTTTGTAAAGCAACTTGTGCCTGCATGACTTGAAAGAGCAAGAAGAAAGCACACTTAGGACACGTTATTACAGGAGCTGGCAGCAGGTAAAGGCCTCTTTTCCAGTTTTAGCTGGTTTGTCAGTAATACGGCTGCAGCACCATAGCTGTGAATTAGTCAGTGTGAATTAGGACTCTATTAAAGCTGGCAGCAGGAGATGCTCTCAGGGAAGCCCTTCTCCCAAGCTGTGACCCTCCAGCAGAGCACACTGAGCCGTCGTGTAGCACACACAGATGCTGGCTGTGCCATTGGGAAGCTCTGGCAGCCAGACCTGAAGAGCCTGACCTACTTTGGAGCGGGGATGTCAGAGTTTACATTCTTCCTCCCTACCTTTACATGCCACACAGGGCTTCCAACACCACTCATTATAGGGGTGTCAGCAACCCAGCTGAAATGCTCTGCACCGAGATCAAAGCAGCATGCAAACATCCCATATTCAGTCTATTTACCAGAGATCAAATAACATCTATAAAGCATATGGCCTTTCTTTTTTAAACTACTCATCCTGCATTGAGCAGCTGCTTATCTCATACCGTGGAGATCTTCCTCACAGTAACACAGAGCTAAGTAAGTAAGGTTTATGTCTGCCTGTGCTACAATGGCTTTAAGTTGCACCAGGGGAGGTTCAGGTTGGATATCAGCAAAAATTTCTTCTCCCAAAGAGTGGTGATGCACTGGCACAGAATGCCCAGGGAGGTTGGGGTGGTGTTCAAGAACTGTGGAGATGTAGCACTGATACAGTTAGTGGCATGGAGGGATAGGTTGGACTTTGTGATCTCACTGATCTTTTCCAACCTTAATAATTCTATTCCCTTGCAGCAACCAGCTAGCTCTTGCTTATCAAAGCCCTGCAAAAAATCCTAGCACTAGCTTTCAAATTTACTAGCTTTTTGATTAGAAGACCCTTGATTAAGAAAAGCACTCAACTCTCCTAAGCTTCTCACTCTAAATTGAGGGATGCTTGGGCATCCCAGCTTGCCTGGGAACAGCTGCTCATCATTTCCTCCAGCACTGCTCTGTGGACATCAGCTGTGTTCACCGAGTAGGCAGGATAAAATGAGGGATTCTCACTCTTTTCATTGTTTGCTTGCTGTAGCTCTTGCAGGCTGTGCCTTGGGGTGAAGATAGTCTGCAAGGGTCCTTTGTAGAGTTCCTTCTCTTGCAAGACCTTGGAGAAGAGGCTGTAATCAGCATATTAAGCAGTTGCTGGTGGAGGATCATAGTAGACTTTGTCAGGTGAGAAAGGGTGTGTTGTGCTCTGGGAAATTTAAGAAGTGAAGGATAATTTTTGGTAATCACTATACATAGTCATCTACCAGGGAGAGAGGGTAGCTATGCTAGTAAAATACTGGCCTTGTATGTAGTAGTTGGCCTCTGGCTTTTCTATAGGCTTCCCATGTAGCTTCTGACAAAATAACTTGTAGAAGTTGGTTTTTGACATCCTTTAGGTAAGTAAGATCATAAGGAAATAGCTCTGAAGCTTTGTCTTGTGTTCACATCTCAATTTGCTCTCTGCAGACAGGATGGTAATGGTATTACTTTCACTCAACTGTCTTCTCCCAGACATAAGGCAGGGAGCACCTCTGAGGATGGGGCTGCACTCTTCAATGAAGAATGAGAGCTGGGTGAAGTCTGTATGTGCCATCTTCCATGCCTTCCTGGCCCTTGCTTCTGTGTGGCAGGGCTGTGCCTGGGCAGCCCCCACACAGAGGATGGATCTGACTGGCCACGGGGCTGCTGGCTCCAAGAAGAGCTGTGATGCATTCCCAACTAGCAAAGCTGGTGGTGTTGGGGTGAGATCTTGCCCAACAAAGGTTCTGTGCATCCACCTAGTCCCTGTGTGTCCTTAGCAGGGTAAGGAGAAACTCAATAGGTCTGGAAGGTGTTTGTGTGTTTAGTTTTTCTTGATTCCACTTAGACTGAAATAACTTGACAGTGTTCTTTGATGGGTGGGTGGGAGAAGGTGAAGCCTTGTGAAAAATCTGTACTAAACACTTCAGGTTGTTCATCTTAGCATATCAATTTATTGAGATGTTTGGCATAAATTCTGTAGCAATTATCCCCAAGGACTTCAACAATTTTATCCCTTCTTTTTTCTTTTTCTTTTTTTCAAAGCAGTCTATGCTTTAATTAATAGCTTTTATATTTTAAACTAGCCAAAGCAAACTTCTTAAACAGAAAAATGTATATATTGACACACCTTTAAGGCAGTAAACTTTTCTGCATGTTAATATTGAAAAGATCCTCATTAATTAGGCAGTCACACTCACACAAATCTTCTGATAGAATAAGTGCACTGAAAGTTTTAGATCACTTGGGACAAGTTCTGCCTGGAGCAAAGCTGCAAAGTTAATGCTCTGTATTAACTCTGGCAATCAACCCCCAAAATGGCTGCATCCCTCAAGGCCAGCCGTTCCATTTGATCAGGTTGCAAAGCAAATTAGCATTCTCTTTGCCCTGGCTCTGATGCTTCCTATTCTTTTCATGAATGATTTATTGGTCTCCCCTGCCCAGGATATGCTTGTTTTACTATCTACCTTTTTAGTGATGTTTTCCCCAATGAAAGGCATCCCCTGTGGTTTTGGTGCTAACTGGAACTTGTGCTGGATGTTGCTCTAGCTTATAGTGAACATCCTACGTGATGGCAGGAATTTGCTCCAATGACTGCTGACTTCTTCATTAATCTTTCTCCAAATTCTGTTGTCTGCATTTGGATAAAACGTCTTTGAAAGTTGCATGCTCAGGCTCCAAAGAAAGCTCTGTGTTTGCAGGGCCGTGCCAGCTAAACCCTGATGAAGTGACTTGCAGCAGCTGGTTCTCTGGAAGAAAACCTTGCAAAAGTTTGAGAAGAGCCAAGGAGTGAGGCAAGAAGTCCCGTGTGGGGCGTTTTTCATGTACTCTGAACCATGGCGGTGCTGTAGGGCAGAAGTGTTCCCTGGCCCCTCAGCCTCCAGCATTAGCAGTGATGGAAAAGGTGCTCCCGGGCTCTCTTGCAGATGAAGCTTCTTGGCTGTGAAAATTTGAGTCAGGAGCAGGTGGGGAAAAGCAGGGGGAAAAAAAAGTCTCATCCAGTACTGGATTCACCAGATTCAAGAATGGAGACATTTTCCTTGGTTCTGTACTTTAGGTATAGCAAACACCTGAAACAAATTGTTGTTCTGGAGGCTCTTCAGCGACCTCCTCAAAACAACATTAGACAGTTTTAAAATGAATGCATAAAAATAAGATGATGATACTTTTGCCTTGTTCCTTGCATCTCTGTGCAGGTTTGAAAAGTTTCTTGAGGGACTGAGTCCTCCCCACTATCTATTTCTCACTTCTTTTTTCCTGGAACTTCCTTGTCAGCAAAACTCTGCCTGACTTTCAGGAAAACCCTCCTACAAGGTGACAGGGAGTCATTCATTCTGGGAAGGAAGACTCTGGTTTTAGCCAGACTTTCCTGAGTGCAGTCTATCTATTAGTTTTGGTTTGGTCCTTTTTTGCCCTCCTAGAATTATTGGTGATTACCTGAATTGATTCTAATGAGCTCCACAGACCTGAAGGTATTAGGTACCAGTCTGAAGTTCAGCTCTCTGTTCAAAGTGTTCAAAAACACAAACTTGATCAGCTATTGTTTGACTACTGTGTGTATGAACGCTGATTTTCATGAGTTATTTCTTATTTTCATCTGTGCAACCAAGATGAAAATCAAGTCTGTTTCTTCTGATGTCCAGAGAACAGTGACATGCGAACCGGTCTCATTAGCACTCATGGGAGATGCTGGTACAGTCTGGGAAGAGAGTGTGCAGCTTCTGACTTCTTAAATTTTAATGACACAGTTTATAGGGCTTTGATCCTCTAAGTTATCTTTACTTACTTGAAGGCTCATGAAAGTCAATGGGACCTATTTACCATCTAGGAAGTTGAACGCAGGAGTCAGTCTGTGCAAGATCTACAGCTGAGAAACCAATATTGCCTTGCACAAATGCAACTACTTCTAAATATTAGTTAAATGAAGGGATTGTATTCTTTTCACCAAATACTGAAGGTAAATGGATTCTCTGTGCCCATCACAGATATTCCTCACGGGCTGGGAGGAGATTTTGGCAGTAGAGTTGAATACTTACTGCTTCAGTTCTGAACTGCTCTAGATGTTTCTCCTGATGGTTAAGTTTCTCTTTAAAGTTCTTGAGGACAGATCAATAATGCCATAATGTAGCTATAATTGTTAGTGAAATGCCTCTGGCTGTTTTCCTAGGTTTTAGGGATAGCTCAACAGCAGCTGACATGGCTGAAAGCAATTCAGGAATGGAAGAAATACTCCTTGTCAGTTGGAGTCACACTGCAGACATCTTTCTGTTATCCATTAACAGTGGTAGAGGAGAAGCTGTTAAACAAGTAAAACCAGCACACTGATCCCAAAACCAGCCAGCAAGTTCCTCTGTCCAGCAAAACTTTGCAGGTAGAGGATTGGTCTTTGCAGCATCATTCTATTCCTAATCCAGGTTCACAACTGAAATGCATGGGAGTCTTTGGTCTGAAAAAGTTGATTCACTGAACTTTCCATGCTAGCAGATGACCAAGACTGAAAGACTGAATATTTTAGTTTTGGTAAAGCTATAATTTGCTGTGGATGGGCTCATTAACACACACACAAAAAAATAACAAAACATTTGGTTGCCTTAATGAAGGGTGACATTACTATCATTGCCTGGAAATATGTACCATTGTATTAGAAAGTATCATAAAAAATAATTAAAGCCAAATTGTTGGTGTCAATGTTGACAGCCCTTAGTCACATCACCAACCAGCACTGCACTGCCAGGATGAGGTAGGAGTGCTCTGAGCCCCAGGTGTGGTGCTGAGTGTCCTACAGGCTTAGCAGAAGATGCTGAGACAGCCCTGGCTTTCCTGGAGCAAAGCCCTGGAACCACGCTGCCTGAAAGCAAAGGATAGTGTTCCTGTGCTCTGTCCTGGAGCCTGGTGATCTCACTCCTTCATTTTCTCAAGGCCTGGTCCTGATTCTTTCTGTAAGTGATGCGTAGAATAGATCGGTCAGAAAGGGCTGCATGGAAAGGTAAAAATCCAGGAATACAGGGTTCTTAAGGCAGGTTTAACTTAACAAACAAAAAAAGCAGAGAGCTGGGTGGTTCTCTTGACTCTCTGCTCAGCTAAACCCCCAGCTAATGATAAATGCATCAGCTCAGCTTCATTGGGTGTCTGTTTGCCTGTGCCCCTGCGTGTTCTGTGCCTGTCTCTGCTTGCCCCTGTGCTGGAAGCAGAGTGCTCAGAGGCACAGGGCCCCTCAAGCTTTACTTGAAACTTGGCGTGGAGCTTCAAAGCTGGTTTTAAGTACAGGACATTGCACTATGCTTGGCCTGGAGTGGTCAAAGTTGCTGATGGGGTACTGGGTGCAGCCAGAAGAGAACTGCCAAGGCAACAGGACGCTGAAAACCGTGTTCTAGGAGTAGGTATGCCCCATCAGCAGTACTAATGTGCTGCTCCCAGAAGCTGTTTCCTTCTACTAACAAGGTTTCTCTGCAGTAGTCCTCTGGAAGGTTGGTCTCTGTAAGTGCAGAGCAACTGCAGCTACCTGTTGTTGGTGAGCACAGTACCTTGAGATGTGTCCTGTGCTTGCTAGGGAAGTTCCAAGCAACAGCAAAGCTGCTGGAAAAACTCTGAGAGAGTGGTGATGCAGTGGCACAGCTGCCCTGGGAGGTGGTGGAACCACTGTCCCTGGAGATCATGAACTGTGAGGATGTGGGCAGTAATGGTGGTGGATGGACGGTTGGACTTGTTTGCCTTAGAGGCCTTTTCCAACCTAATGATCCTGTGATCTCCTGAAGCATGACACTGCAGCTTGGAGCTCCCAGGGTCTCTGTTCTGGCAATTTGCTTCTCAAGTACAGTAAGCAGAAAATCACAAATATTTCCCCACAAAGTATTTTGGAAAGAAACACAACATTTTCACTTTTTCCATTCTTTTTGAAGAAACTTTCCAGCTGCTCACTTGAAAACAAACAAAACCCCAAGCAGAAAGCATCCAGCTTCTGGCTATTTCCAGTGTTTTCAAATTATTCTTTCAGTTTGGGGATTATTTTTTGATGTTGCTGAAAACCAAGCTGTTTAGATATTTAATTATTATTATTTTTTTTTTAATAGTTTCAGCAAAGCACAGTGAAAAGGCTTGGCTTCAGCTGAGTGTGGTTTGGGAAAATTTAAAATTCTCAAACGTTTTGCAGGAGGAGAAATCCCTTTCTATGCAGCTCTGCCAGCTCTCTTGCTGTCATCAAACTGACTGTTTTCCTGCTTATTTCCCTTCTGTCCTCCTTCTTATATTTGCATTGTTTTTTGAACTTCTCAGAGCAGAGATTTTTACCTCCCTTTACAATTGCTCAGCACCCTCTATGTTTGGGGTATGCAACATAGATAGTTTGTGATAATGGATTTGAAAATGTGTATTTAAGTACAAGGGCTATTTGAGTTTCCTCATTCAATTTCATAGAATAATTGCCAGGCAAATCTATGTGGAGCTCCAATTTTCAGTCTCCTCTGAGAATAATTTCTTTAGGGTTCAGGCACAGCGCTAAATGGTTTTTCTTCTAGAAATTTGTGGATACGTTTTTCTTGGTCATCCCTCAGGACACAGCAGTGCATTGACTTTGGTTCTCTGGCTTGTGGAAGCTCCATGTAGAAGCACTTCAAAAACCTGGATCGTTGAACTTGGCTTGAAATGGCCAGCAGCCCCAGTTAGATGTCCAGGCTTGACTCAAAGCACTCGAGCCTAGAAATACGAGTATTTATCACAAAAGGAACTTCATTTTCTTAGCAGGGCTTCCTGATTGCCTCTGGTGATGCTGTTTTGGGGTCAAGAACGATGGCACGATCCTCAGATCCTTCTCCTTCTGGCCCTTGCTGAAAAGCAGGAAGTACTGAAGTGCCTGAAAACGTAATTAATACTAGTAAAACTTCAATCAGTGTTTTCAGTAATGCATCTGAAAGTGTTTCAGCTATGCCAGGTAATAAAACCTCCTGGAGTCTCTTAATTGTCATTTTACTGGAGGCGGAGCTGCTGGTGCCACCCCATTGCAGCGCGCTGGGACTTTGCAGCCATGCACCTGGGCTCTCAATGCTCTGAATGGGGCAACCTACAGCAGACCTATTACCTTCAACATGCTCATAGTAGGTTAACAGAAATACATTTTTTTTAATTAAAAAGAAAAATGTAACTCATAAGAAACTATAGTTAATAACAGCATTTCAGCCCAGGCTCTGGTTTGTCAGTATTTCCTTGTGCCTTAATAACTGAATTAAAGCGTCCTACTGCAGCACGTAGGAGTATTCTTTCCAAGCCTGGTTCTGCAGCGCAATCCCATGCACGTGGCTGCTTGTGGCTCAGTGCACGGCTATCTGTTTCTCACTATGAGCTCTTGGACCTGTCACCCAATTTCAACCATTTCTTAGCATGGTCAGAGACATTAATTGCCTATGAGTTTTGCAAAAGTAGGTGCCTGTGTTCAGAACAGTGATTTTGTCAGAGCTTCTGCTGAAGGTGCTGTATGAGCTCATCCCTTGTGAGACATCAGAAAAGAGACTCAGCCAATTGAGCTATACATCCAAGGGCTACGCCAGCTCTGCTCCCCATGGGTCTGTTCCTGAGCGTGATTCACCTCCCTCAAGCACTCCTACACATCCAGCCACTTTCCCTGCTCTTGCCACAAGCACTGCTTGGCATGATGATTTTCTGTGGCTGCGTAGATACCTTCATGATCTTCTCTTTTTGGTGTTCTGTTTATCTCTATGAAACAGGCATAACCTCTTCACTTTATTCTTCTCTGCTATGATTTTATGCCATCCAGTTCTTCCTAATACTCAGTACTCTTTGTTAAATAATTAAATGCTTGAAGTATATTCACTGTATAAATGTTTCCTTTTTTGTTATCCCATTCAGGTTTTTTTTTTTTTTTTTGCCAGCAAATGTCCCTAGAACATGGCCACTGCTGCTTAAATGCTTCCTCATCCTTACACGTTATTGCTTGATCAATTTATGTTCCACTTAAGGCCCAGTTCTGCAGCTTTGCTTCTGTGCACGTATTTTTTTTTTTTTTTTCTGAAGGCCTTTGGAGTCTGTTTAGGGCCTTCTGACTGGGAAATGTCCTTCTCATCAACAAGTGACACAAGATGTCAACCCTCTAATTCTACTGGGATGATTCACTCCACGTTCCTCTTATCGGTTTGTTCTTTTTTTTTTCCCCTTAGAAGAAATGGGCTGGAGGGCAAAAGTGCATTCAAGTTCATCATAGAACTGTAGAATCATTGAGGTTGGAAAAGACCATTAAGATCAGTGAGCCCAACCCGTCCCCACTGTGCCTACTAACCACGTCCCTCAGTGCTGCACCTACCCTGAGCTGGTGCGGAGCTGTGGGTCGGCCTGCTGGGAATGCAGAGGTTAAGCCAGCTTGGGTAATGCTTCCTCTTATTTTGTTCCTCACGTGTTTTTTATCCTGCAGATTGAGGTAAAGTCATTCTGAAGTCTCCCACACCCTCCTTCTCATCTTTGCTCCCTGCCGTCTCAGATCCTCTAAGCCTTTCATTGCTCAGAAAGACACTTCCACCTTCCATCGTCCCTCTCACCTCTTTTGCACAAGGCTGTGACCTCCAGCCCCCTTGGCTTCCACCCCTCACCAGACTTTGGTTGTGCCTGATGTTGAAATCTCCTCTGTGTGCAGACGCTGCGAGTTCCCCTTTCCAGGTTGTCATGGTTCTTGTGTTGTTGTAAGAAAACAACCGATCGTGTTCCTACCGCAAATCACTGTGAGACCATTTAGGGCAGCTCAGCCTCCTTATCTGAGATCAGATCAAGGCCAGAACGAAAAAACCTGTGCCACAAACTCCAGGGAGCCTGGATCCAATTCTGCATATTATGGCAAGATGAGAAGCACCAGGGAGATGCACGCTTTGATTCCACCACCTCTGTCCACAGTGCACGCAGTCTTAGTCATGCTCCTGAAGTTTTCAATGCCCTTAATGAGATCTTCAGTAAAAGCCATTAATATGCCCTTGAGAAAGAGCAGGAGATGGTGACTCTCATTTGTGCTCTATGTCTCTTGAAGGGTGGTCAATTTTTAGCTTAAGTGACCAAATAAACAGCTGGCCATGCTACAAAAAAAAAAAAAAAAGGTAAATAACTACAAATAGGGCCTTCTCCTCTGGCCCTTGAGAAAAACTCTTCTTGTCTGCAAAAGAAGGAATTGGTTTAAGCTTGCACACATGCACAGAAACATTGGTGTGAATGAAACAAGAACACAGAAAACATCCAGGGAAATTTTTAATACTCTTTGTTGCATACGAAGTTCTCTTTTTCATTTGCAGAACTGAACACCCAAGAGATAGGGTTGCAAGAATGTCCTAAGCACCTGCATGCAAAGACCCATTTCTCCTTGTCGCCACTCTCCCAGAACAGTGTGTCTGCTGTTAGTGAAGCTGACTTGTTTTCTGCTCCCTCTGCTCTGGCATCTGTGGGGCTGCTCGTCTTCCCATGTACCAGTTCCTCTGCTGGTGTTCTCAGGAGCTTGTACCACACAGCTCATTATCTTCTGCCAAAGCAGTGATTTACTTGCAGGGGTGTTCCCATTGCAACATCCCATTGCAATCCCCCATCGCAGAACGGCATGGTTAGAATACAAATGCTTAAAGGGTGGCTGTGACTCTGCAGGCGCAATGCTGGGTTGGGTTGGCAGGCTTACAGGCAGCAAGCTGGGGTGGGTGCGGATTTCTGCCTGAATAATTAATCCATCCCTAGAAGCTTTATTTGGGGCTTGGGTGTCAGAGCAGATTTAGCTGGTTTTGAATATTTCCTGTAGCTTGCACATCTTCTCCTTGCCCAGTGATCGCTTCCTGTGCTTTCTGGAACGATAGCACCTTCCATTGCACACTGCAGCCCTGTGAGCATGTTAAGCCTCTTATCCCGTTCCAGAGTATTTTCAACCCTCCAGCAAAGTGTTTGCAATCTTGTCACCTCGTGTGGTTTGATCTTCCAACACCCAGCTGGGGTGAATGAACTCACCTCCTCGTAACAGCTCCTCGTTAAGGGAAAACAGCATATATATACTGATGAGGCAGAGCAACGAGGATCAGTGACACTACAGACACATTTAAGATGTAGATCCTAGATTCCAGCAATCACATGGTTTGCTGCACCATTTCCATCCCAGCAGCCTGTCCTGTACCTACAAGTTATCCAAGCAGGGTGGAAATCACGAGGCAAGAGGAGACACCACGGCGGCAGCCTTGGATAAATGCAGTGGCCCCAGAGGCTGTATTACAGTTGCAACATTTGGTGATGAGTTAAGAAAGAAAGGGAATAAAGCAAGCGGAGCACGTAGGAAGCACGCTGTGGTTGGCAGGTGACACCCAGTGCTGGGGAAGAGCGCGTGCAGACAGTGTGTAGGTTCATGTGCAATTAGGAGGGACGTGGCCATCCACCACAACTGTGAGCGCAGTTGCAATTAGTACGGCAAAAGTATGTGCCTGAAGTTTCCAAGTACAAAAATGCCATTAATACTGCTGTTTAGGAAAAGCAAAAGGACATTAAACTGCAGCGGTTCCTGTTTCTTGGCAGGAACGGTAGAATTTTGTCACAGCACAAATTTGTGAATTCCCTGAAGATGTTATTGCTCAAGCACAAACAGCCGAGAGGTGATCCCTGCTGCTTTGGCAAAGCTACTGCTTTCTGTAGACTCTGCACTGTAAAAATAAACTGAATGGAGTAGTTCTTTCCCTTTGGATTTTCTCACTCAGGAAACACCTATGCCCAAATCCTTAGCTGGTGTAAATCTGCAAAGCTCCTTTGACTTCAGTAATGTGATGCCAAGTTCCTCCGTCAAAGAGTGTGACCTGTTATTTTGACTGAGCCTGTAAATGGCCGGTTCTGTTTTTGGACTGATTGTTAGGGAGCTAATCCTCCAATTTGCACGTGCACAGTCTGAGCGCTCCCATGTGAGTGTTTCCCTGAGCAGAACTGCAGCCAACACAAAGTGAACGGGCCAGCAGCTAGGTGTGTAATCCGAAGCATGCAAACGTGGAGGCTGATTTAGCTTTCCCCTGAACTCAGCCCTTTAAATATCCTTTGTGTGTTGGTTGTTTTGCTGTTGTTGTTGTTGGGTTTTTTCTTTCCATCTCCTTACACGCAAAAACCACACGCACAGTCCCTCAAAACCCACACTTGCAAAAACAGCTGTAAGTGAACCCAAGACAATGCAGCGCATTGTGGAGGAGCAGTCATTCAAATCTCCCCCTGCATTCCCCACCCCATGCCCGCACATGCTGGGAGTCAATCAGCGCCAATGGAGCGTGGGGAAAACACCCACCCCCGAAACTGCTCCAGCAGTCCCACTCCCTCAAATCCCATTGGACATCTGTGGTTTCAGTGCTTCTTCACTCCGAAACAACACTTCAGACTGAAGTTTTAAGGAAAAAAAAGCAATTCTTTTTTCTTTTTTTCTCCTGGGTATTTTTTCATCCTTGTTGCATTCTCCCAGAGAAAAGTTGTTTATGTAGAGAGATTGAGTTTAAGCCTAAAACTGCCAAAAATGGAGCCTAGGTGGAAGTTCATGTGCAGACACCTGCCACTGTGGTCATAGGCTTTGAGTTACCCAGCCCTGAAAGGAATAAGGATGATTCCCATCCAGAGGTTTAAGAACATACAGCATTAAGTTCTTCATTAGAAAAAATGGTGCAGGATTTTAACTTAAATTATTTGAGTCATTCCTGAGAATAGCTGTGCAAACCTCTTTGAGTGAGCTGAATGCTCCATGGGCAGTGCCTCCACCTGCAAGTCCTATTACTGGCCTCTTGTGCGTGGGACTGGCTCACTGCTCAGTACTCCCAGTGCTGTATTTTCTACCATCATGATGCAATGACACAGAGAGTCAGGAACCAATGGAACAAATACCTGTGAGATCGGGTGTGCCCGCTAAGTGCTTTTAAATGTTCTGAAGATGTGCTATAATTGCTGGTGGAAGTGGGACTCTGTGCCAGTATGTGCTGGTTCTCAGTGCCAGCTGGGACATGGTGAGTCAGGAGCAGATTTTCTTCTCTTGTTTCCATCTTTCTTCTCACAAGCAGTGTGGGGTCACAGCATGCTCAGGGGTCAGAGCCCTTTTGTTTCCATTTTGCATTTGTTAATGAAGCAATGTAACTGTAAGACTCATCTTTTGAGCAGTAAGCATGAGCCAATGGGGAAAACAACCTTAGCCCACATCTGATACCTGTGGAATCCCTTGTACTGCCATGTGATTTCTGCCACTAGGAAGAGTCCAGGGATGGAGAGCAAACTCTGGGCCATCAGTACACCATGAGTGAGTGTGTGGATGCACACAGAGGATGTGCTGACATCAGTAGGACAGGATGTGATGGGATCTTGAGTGCTGGGGATCCCAGCAAGCAGACAGACAAACACTGCTGACACTCAGCAGGGCCTCCCCAGTCTGCCCAATGGACCTGGCCACTGGGATGTGCTGGGAAGTGCTGGGATGTGCTCATGCAGCACTGAGCCTTCCAATTGCTTGCTTGCCATCACCACAAATACAACCCTGACCCATCCTGGAGGGCAGGGTCCTTGTGTCTCTCTGGCCTCAGTGGCTTCTGATTTACCAAGATTTAACTCCTAGCAAAGCTGTTTTTGCAAAATGTCTGCAAACATGATCAGGAAAGTACAAACGTTCCTTGCAATCTGTTATTAGCTGGCCAAAACTGAAAGGATGAAAAGATTTCTCCTCTCTTGGGTTACCTATCTATAGGCATGCCACATCTCTTAGGAATGACCCTGTCTTGATGATCTACCATAACCATAGAATCATAGAATATCCCAGTTTGGAAGGGACTCATTAGGAGCACTGAGCTTTACCCGTTTTCTAACCTCCTACCTTTTTTAAAGTGTGTTCTTAAACACTGCACTCCATTTTTTGACTGGGCAGGTGGCTGAGGAGCTGTTGGCTGCACCTTGCCTTGCATTGCCAGGGCAAGAAGTGCTTTGAGAGGAGGGGAGACAGGGGAAGCTTTTGGGGAAAAATCTGGCTGTTGGTAGGCTTGCAGGAGAGGAGGCTGACTTCTGGGATACCTCCAGCAGCTGTTGGGCAAAAGCATTAATAACTCGCAAAAAGGATAAAAGGGATGGGCAAAGCAAAACAAGAGGACCTGCCTGAATTCCCAGTCGGGTTTTACACACACCAGTGACGATGATTCACTGTCTGGTTCTCGCTTTGTTCCTTTGCTTCAGCACTCAGCTGTCTCCTAACACTTGCAGAGTGCTGCCTGTCCTTTCACTTTCCCTGGATCTTTTGCTTTTTTTCTCTGACTGCTTTATTAGCCATCACCCAAACTGCAGAAAATCTCGCCCCATACTTTTTCTCTATTTAATTTCATTTCATTGACTTATGCTAGAAATTATTTAAGTGCTTTAAGAGTGCAAATGAGAGAAGAAAAAATTATTTTGTCAGATCTTACCTCACCACTAACAGGGCATTAATTTTGCAAAGCTGATAATGAACGTCCTCTTGTAAAGAGATACTTGATGAAACCAGCCTCCACCAACCTCCTTCATTCCTTTTTTCTATAATGCTTTTCCCAAACGAAAGCTGTCACCAAATATGTCTGCTGGGCTACAGCAGTGGACTTGCAGCAACACTGCTCCCTGAACAAACTGCTCACATTGAGCTCCAGCTTTCTCTCTCATCCCTGTAGGAACATGGCACTGGTGTGCCTGGTGCCTCCCTAGGATCAGCAGTAAGACCTGCCCTGGTCCCGTGGCACTGTTTGATGGGAGCACATTCTGGCCCTTTTTAATGATGATGATCACAACAGGGACAAGAGACTGGGTTGCTCTGTTCAGGTGCAGCTCTTCCCCTTGGGCTGCCCCTCCAGCTCCCTGCTTGCTGTTGTCTCTCCCCGACACCGAGAAGCTATTCCCAGCTCACAGATAGCCACATTTGGCCTCCAAGGGCCTGCATTTTAATAAAACTTTCTGTTTCAAGGGGGAATAAAAACATATTTCCTCCTTATCCCGGTCTCCATTTCCTTCAGCTCTTGGCAGGCAATGACTTCGGATATTTATTGCTCTCTGTAATTTCTTTGGGGACCCCCTTATTTTATGCACGGTCCAATGCAAGGCTCTCCCAGTTTCAGAAGAGAAAAATTAATTTGTTTCCTCTTGATAGCAGAACGTTTGCTTTGCCATCATCTGAGGCCTAGCAGGAATTCACCCTGGGCTGCAGCCTGGCCCTGCTGTCCTGCGGGACTGGCTTTGGGAATCAGCCTTGGTGAATAATTCATTTTCCAGTTTGGTTGCTGGGAGGTAGGGGAAATTCAGTGTAATGCAAACCAAATCTCCCCCTTCTTCATTGCACACATGGACATATATATTTTGCTGCACTTATCCTGGCTGCTGTAGTTTTGCTGCTGTAAGCCATACGTGTCAGTGGGCATGGCCAGACTTGAGGACATGGGTGGTGGCAAGGAACATCCAGAGGGACAGTTGCATCACAGAGGGCAGCACTCTGGATGGGAAGTTCATCGAGCTCTGGGCAAGCAGTTAGGAGCCTCAGAAAGCAGCCAAAGCCTACACAAGTGTTCACTTCTCCGAAGATGAATACTGTGAAATAACCCCTGGCAGAAAGCTGCTCATCCTTGTGAACTGAACTTAGTATTTGACCCCATTTTGAAAGGCGTGGAAAGATCTGTCTCAATCTGTACATATTCTTCTGCTTAGTGCAACATCTTTAGTATTTGACAAGTAAATATATTGCAAAAGAAACTTTGCTGCCATCACTGACATGACCTGAGGAAGATTCTGGAGCACCTCGTAGGCACCTACTCACTGCTTCTATTTTTATATTGCTGCCAAAAAGCAAATAATTTTTTTGCTCTTTCTGGTCTTCTGTTGAGTGCTCCTCAGGCCATGAGTATGTATGGCTGTGGTACATCAAGGCAAGGGGCCTTGGGACCACATGCAGTGGGCATAAAACCACACAGCATTTAGGGATGTTGATGATGGAGAAGACCTCTGGTTCATTGAATTCAATCCACCATTCTGTGTCATATTGCTGTCTGCAAGCTCTTCCACAGCTTGCTCTCACTTTCTCTTTAAAACAGCCCCTATTTTGCTAGGCTAAGGCATAGCCAAGCCTGGGAAGGCACTGACAAAGTTAAACTGAACTAACACTTCCCCAGCTGGGTTATCCACGCCAGGCACTGAACTTCTTTCTGGCAAAATAGGGCTACTTGTGTCACCATGCCAGTAAGACATTATTTTGAAATGCAACTTGTCAAAGCAGGTTTGCTAAGCAATATTGTGATGTTTTCAAAACAAAGAGGTTGATTTCTCATTACTTCGTGAAGTTATTTACAGCTAACCTGTTTCATGGAGGTTATACAGGGTCACCAAGTGTCTGAATACCAGACAGGTGAGATATGCATGTATTATCTCCAATTTTTTTTCAACCATGCCTTCCATATAAGGCACATTTTCACTTCAGAACTTACCCTCTCCTTGCACCAGGTTGGGGGAATTCACCATACTCTGAGTCAAAGCTCAGGCTAAGCACAGAGCTTGCCCAGGGAGGGTGTGGGTTTGTATCTCTATGTTATTGAGAACAGGTTAGGCAGATGACCTGATCCTGTGTTAGGGAACCAGTGTGAACTACATGACCTCTCCATGTTCCTTCCAGAATATTTTCCACAGCTCTGAGACTGGAGTTGTTGCAGGAAAGGGCAATTGGCTCTTTGAACACTTCCAAATTCAACACATGACAGCATGTGCTCAGTGAAGCACTTTGGCCATGGAGGATTGTGCCATGAAGGAGCTCTTCTCCAGAATACTGCAATGATGCCACCTTGCACCTCCAGCAAATCTTTCCTGCTGGGGACAAAACATTACTAAAGATCAGATGCAGCCTCCAAACTCAACTGGGGGATACCCAGCTCTGTTCTCAGCAAGCTGAAGGCAGTGCTGCTACATCTCTGAACCCTCCCAGAAACAAACTTTTTTTTTTTTTTTTTCAACATAGAGTACAGTTTTTTTCCTTTTCTGTTAACAACCGAAAAATATATCAGCACTAACCCTCAGGCTGGCATTAAGCTCATTGACTCACAGGCTTTTCACATCAGGAGGGACTATTATGCTCACCTTGTCTACCCCCTTGCAGATGCTAGAGAACCTCACCCAGGTATGTCTGCACCAAGTCATTAACTCCAGCTGGATCAAGTGCAAAGCCCTCAGCTGACCTGCAAGAAGGAAAGGCAGGAAGGCAACCTGCCCCATGGCTGGTCCTGTGCTGTATGGCCAGGGCTGTGCATACTGCACAAGCTGTCTAAGAGACTCACAGACCATTACTTCTCCCTGTCAATCTGCACCTGGCTGTCTCATAGCTTCTACAGAGTGATGAAGTAACAAAGAAGCCACCACCTTTCCAGGCTCTAATAGCCAATGACTTCCTTTGTATGTTTGCATCTGATTTGTAGTTTGACTTTTCCCAAAGCTATATGAGCAAAGAGCTGCCTTTATTTTTATCCTCAGTAGTATGACATACCCTTTATCTATCCATTGGGTGAGTTGAAAGTGATCTAGCAAGAGGGTCAGTATTTCATTCCCATCCCTCTTGGAAAATAGGGACAAAAATATTTTAGCATCGGTGCTATTATTATGGATGCATATTTCTTAAAAAATAATGTTTTCTTGATTGTATACTATGACAGTAAGACTATATGCAAAGTTATCTTCCTAAAAAAATGTGATTTCTTATCATCAATGACACTGCAAAAGCAGCTCTTTGGAAGATAATACTCCATAAATCTGAATCATTCACTTCTGCATTTAAATTTTCCTTTTCTTTGAAAAGTTTTGTGATAGTGGAGAAATAAAGCCTACGAACTCAAATCAATGTAGTCTCCAGCTAGCTCTCAATAAATGTGGTCAAATCGATAGGAAGGAATACAATCAAAAAGTGGAAAGAATTAGTGATACTCCACAGCAGAGGCATAAGAGAGGTAGCTGCAGACCCTATGGAGCTGTAATGCTGGATGGTGGATTAGTTAGGAGGAGACACAAGCTGCTGAACAGAGCAGTCCCCCTGGCCCCCCTCAGTGTACTAATTAATCAGGCATAAAAAGCTCATCAAGGAGCAGTCCAGCAATGTGAACCAGACTGAAAGAAGGTTACGCTGAAGGTTAAAGACGCAGGAGCTTCTTTTATTACTTAAAAAACAAAAGAAAATCTATCTTGCCATCCTCCACTGATATACCACTCTAGAGTTGACTTAAACCAATGGTAGGGAGGGGAGGTGAGATTGACAGATGTCATGGAAGCCTTACATCTTCCCAGGAGGGTAAAGTGAGTAACAAGGGCTAATATTGAGGATGGCTCATCAGCTTTGCCTTTCATTTTCCTGTCCTTTGTTCTTCAGCCCAGAGCTATCGTTGCATTTACATTGGTAGCCCTTGGTAGTTTCCTGGCTGTTGCCATTTCATCGAAGATGGAAAAGCTCAGTTCTCCAGGCAACCACCAAAATGAGTCCCTGCACTCACACGTGCTCTGCATCATGGGCACAAGGTGGGAAAATCCGTCTGCAGAGGTTGTATCCACTGCTGTGATCACTGAATCACTGACACACACCCAAAACCTCAGTTTTTACCAGAAGTGCTAAAAACTGAAGAAATGGATGTTGCATGAAGTTTTGGGGAATATTAATGGTTGGTTGGAAAGCAAAAATATTTCAAATTGGCGTTTCCTGGGCCTCTGCAGAATGCACAAGTTGTTGTTGATCTTGTTCCTTAGGCCACGAGGAAATGGCCCTATGTGGAGCAGGACTGCCTCTGTTTGGAGAGCACTAGAGGTGATGTACGCTACTGCCCTCTACTGCCATCGTCACTCATGTAACCCCGGGTCATGCCTAGACAGCCATCAATCATGAGTCTTCAACTCAAGTAGGACATCTGCTCTTACAATAGGGCAGTCTATGCACGATCTTTGAAACCTTGTGGTGCTCTTGATGGTCATGGTATGCAACAAAGAAGAAGCCAGATAACAAGGTGTAATAGCTTCTGGTAACCAACCTAACTATGTCCAAAGCTGGCCATCCGTATGTATTATTTTCTGTGCAGCAGTCAGCAGTCTCCTGAAATTCGACTTAAAACATCTATACTGAGACTTTGGGACTACAGCTTGTGAGGCTGAAGTAAGGTCTGGCTGGGACTCTATTACCTGGATCTGTTTGTCTTTCCTTGGTCACCTAGTAAGTAAACACACATTTTTTGGTACTAGACTGTTGGACTGTAATTCACTTAGCCTTGTCATCTAAATGCTGCAAGGAATAATTGTTTGTTGCCATTTTTCCTTATTATCCCAGGCCATTGTAGCTGGTCCTGATGTGGACAGTCACAGAAATGCAGCTGGAAGCTGGATTAACCAGGGCAGTCCCATAATTGTCTGTGGTTAGGAGACCTAGATAACAGCATGACTCTGTTGGAGTTACATTTGCATTGAGAATTGTGAAGGATCTGTAGAACCACATAATACAGAGTCTCAGTTTCTTAACCTACCTCCTCCTCAAAAGAAAATAAACTCCTTTTTTTTTTCCAGGCCTGGGATAATGGCTTATTACATGAGATTAATGCCTCTATCCTAAGAGAGTTTTGGGATCACTACTAACAGAGGTCTTAATGGAAATGGTACTGGAGAAATGCCACTGTTTTGCAGCCCTGGATTGTTGGAGAGCTGACTGGTCTGCAGAACTGCCCTCTGCAATACTTCGGCGCTGAAGAACATGTTTGCATGATAATGTGTCATTCCTTGGGAAAAGGGGACCCAGAGCACTCAGTGTGGTGGCTGCTGGCAAAAGAGAGGGGATGAAGTGCCTAGAACAGCAAAACCAGAATATAAGCAGATAGAAGGGAGAGGGAGGATAGGGAATAGAGATCAAGGAAGAAGTGCTAACCAAAGGAAATACAAATTAGATCTGAAGTGTGTAGCATTAGAAAGGTAATTTGTCAGTTACTGAGACACATGAATGAAGAATGAGATAGACATAAAGAGCTCAGAAGTGCTTTCAAAGGGTTGAAGTACCGGGACTTTCATATTCTCTGCATTCTCTGTGCAGAGAAAATGATTTTATAGCCTTGAGCTTTCTATTGACTACAAACTGCTTTGGAGGAGCTGTCCTTTCACCCTTTTTTTCTGCCCCTTACTGAACTTCACTTGATCAGAAATGAATAACCCAGTTAAATCAGGTAGGAGCTTTTCAGTGCAGAGGATAAATTATTGGTCATGAAAACTCTTATATTTTGGCTACGGGAGAAATGAAGCTAAGTAAGATTGTCTAAATGAAGCTAAGTGTGTTGGACTCACTGAAGAGTGGTATTTTTCCAAATTTTTCTGTATTTATATGGAAGGCTTTTTTATGCCAATTCATCACTATAGGCGGGCATGAGAGGTGAGCAAACACTCTCTAGCATGCTTCTCTCTGTCTCCTGTGAATATCTCCAGAGTATCCAAGATAATCAAATGCTGCTTCACCCTGGGCCAAAGGCAATGCCTGCACCTAACAAAGACAATGATAGCCTGAAGCCAAGCACCTCATGTCTGTATTTGCTTTAAAGGATCCAGAACTCAGCCCAAGACTTACGAGTTTGAAAATCCTATATGGCTGTGTTGGAAATGGTACTTTGTCTCTGGTAAGAAGAGTTCAAAACCAATGTTTCTGCCCTACATTTGTCTTCTGAGACACTGTGAGGTATGAATGCCCAGTCAAAACAAAAGAGGATACACCCAAGATCACCCACAGCTAGCCCCAAGGATACCTCACAGGTAAGCAAAGTGAAAGGGAAATAAACATGGCCTCACACATCACACTGAGTTTGCTTTTGCCAAGCACATCAGTTGCAGACAGTGAATCTTTACTGGAATTATGGGAACATCTTACATAGGTTGTCTAAATCTACTTCTAAATTAGGTGTAAGAATGAGTTTCAACAAGTGCATCTGAGAAGGAGCATCAGCTCTGAATCCCAAAGAAGAAATTTTCAGTGTACATAAATCTTCAGCCTTGATTTGTGTGTCCAAAATCTGGAGACTCGCCAGCACTTTAGGCAGCAAGTGAGATACACTAGCAAGTACAGCAGTGTGCTCTCGCAACCCAGAAGGCTAACAGTACCCTGGGCTGCAACAAAAGAGGGGTGCTCAGCAGAGAGAGGGAGGTGATTGTTCCCTTCTGCTCTGCCCTCATCAGGCCCCATCTGGAGTTGATGGGAGTTGAAACAAGACAATCTTTAAGGTCCCCCCCCCAAACTAAGCCATTCTATGATTGTTACTGTAAAGCTGTGAAGCATCCTGTACTCTGAAGAGAGAAACTTAATCACCAGCAATGGCTTGTAGCAAAAATCATTAATAAGATGTGGAAGTTCTTGGAACATACACATTATGTGCCAGATATATATCCATGAACAAAGCCACCACTGGAATGAGAAAGAAGAATGTATTTGAGTAAAAGAAGCTTGAGGGCAGATCCACTATCCCAGCTTCAAATCTGTGACAAAGAAGGAAGTGCCAAGATACAGTGTTCTTCATCCTATGTGTTTGTCTTGGTATGTAAATGAGGAGGACTGAGAATGGTGCAGCTATGGATGCACCACTGATAACTGAATTTACATTAACCAACCTGTAGGCTCAGTCCTGAGGTCATAAGTGCAAACTAGTAAAAAAGTGATCAGCTAAAGCCAATCATCAGCTGAGCTTCAAACTGCATTTATCAAGGTGTTATTGTTCCTTATCACTATTTATAGTAATGCTGGCAGATAATATATTTTACTGTGGTTACCTCTCATCTTCAAAGATGAAAATTTCCTTTCTTTTAAAGCAATTGAATGTTATCTAGCTTAAAAGGCATCATGGATCCCTGGCTCCTCTTGTATCTTCTGGTACTCAACATAAGCAGTACTATTTGCATTGAATACAGTACACCTTTCCCTCTGGAACAAAAGGAAAAGGTTGGAATGAAGGGAAATGGGTATTCCAGCCTTGCCAAATGACCGAGTGAATTGATTTTTTCTTTTTCTTCCTTTTTTTTTTCTTCTTTTTTTTCCATTGGCATCGTTTCTCTGTCATTAGCTCTCTGTAAATAAGCTTGCCATTGTCTCATTTGGAAGCTGCTTTTGCATACTGAACTTCAGACCTCAGGGAAAACAGAGTGAACTAAAGATGCACTATACTAATGGATGCACTGAGAGTGATGGGTGGTTTTCTAGGACGCGGTCTGAAGAAACATGGAGTGCTGTTAGACGGGTGGAGGGAGAGGTAGAGCAGGTGGGAACCAGGGAAATCATGGTGCTGCAAAGTTGCAAAGTATCACAAATTGCCACTTTTGAATGACATCCTGTTCTGAAGCATTTCCAAAGAGAAAAAAAGCAGTGAAATTCAGATCCTGCAACAAAAATCAATTTACTTTGAAGGAATGGAGTCAGTTAACAGGGAAGAAAAATCTCGTTTTCAGCATTTTTCCAATACAGGTACAAACTGCAGTTTTCTCAATATTTGTGGGATTTTTTTTTTCCGCTTCTTCCTCACCTCCAGAGATCTGCAAACACCAGCAAAGGGAATCTCTCTCAATACATCTTTACGGTATTTTAGTGGACAGTAACACCTCACAACGTGTGTCTGAGGTGCATTCTGTGGACAGCTGGAAGCAGTGCGTGCCATACAGTCAGCACTTGGCTGGGGGGGGAGGTGGAAATCGTGGTTATTGTGCTGCAGAAGCAGCAAGAGCTGAGCTCTCCTTCCAGCTCTATTGTAAGATTTTGAAACGTATGTAATGAATTTTCACAAGATACACAGAAGTGAAATCCAAGAAGGCCCAGCATTCTGGTGATATGTGTTACAGTAGTTGGTAGTAAGACCAGCCAACATTGCTGTAGGTGAAATTACAGTCGTGTGAAAGAACCGATTGCGATGACCAGTTGCCATGCAAAGGAGGTGGTTTTCTGTCAGGGTCACCTTGTTGCTGTGAAACTTGTGGGTTTTTTTTTTTTTTCCTTCTTAATTTGCTCCTTTTTTTTTTTTTTTTTTTTTTTTTTTTTTTTTTTTCAGCGATTGAGAGTGAGAAGAACAGAAACTTCATATTGAATCAGGTTTGACCTGGTTCTCTGCCAGTCATTTTTGCTATTAGAACTGGCAGCTGGGACAGAGCTAGTTAATTTTCTTTTTGTTTTCCTGTGAAAATACAGACCAAAGTTGGTAAGCCCTGCAGAAGACTTGAAAGCCACTGTCAAAAGCAGGCAGATCACGAAGCACTGCAGGTTTTCAGATAAAAGGAATAATTGGAAACGTCAAAATGATGCCCATTGCTGGCCCATACTCCCTGTACTGGGAAGCAGAAGTAAGGTCTGAGGTGGGCTGAATTACTGTCTGGTGCCTCATTCCCTTGGCTGCAAGGGTAGCCTTAGGAAAGCAGCATTTCGTTTAGGGGAGCTATAGCTAGGCAGGGTGAATCCACATGAGAGGGACTGTTACATTCACCTGAGGCAAATCCATTCAGAGCTTTGTTTTTTAGCTTGATTCTGAAAGGGAAAGGACTGCTTTTATGCTGGGCTGACATGGTATTTTTTGGTATGAAATCTTGGTCTTCTGAATCAGTTGATTCAGGGATTGGAAGGGATGCAAACATCAGATTGTTGGTGGTTTTCAGAAGGATTAGGGTTGAGGTTGTTCCTATCAAGAAAGAAGGATGGGAACTGAGAAATCCATTGACTGCGTTCAGCTCGACTGCAAGCTAATGCAATGTATTTGAAAGGCTGGATTTGAGAGCAACTCATGCCCAGGTGTAGAAAAGCTGTACCTCATAAAATCATACAATGAACGAAGTCCTGACCTGCCCTTTCACAAAGCCCTGATGTGATCTGACTTCAGGGTAGAGCTCTCTTATGCAGTACCTGGATTAACTATACAACAGGTACAGGCTATGACATTGGCACATAGGTGACAGCTCTTATTAAAAGATTAAGTGTCGTTAGGGCTGTGCTCTGACGATAAGGCCAACTGACCTGGAATGTGCCATATCCATATCATTAAGCCCTTCTGCCATCCACGGCAACCGAAGGCGCAGGCATGGCGTCCCTTGGAAATGGTTGCTGGCTCTGCTAACTCCTAAATTCCTGGGGTGTGTGTGGGAGAATGCTAATTGATGCAGGCCAAAAATGCGCCAAGGCAGGTTCTAGGAATTTAACAGTATAGACTATCAAATTCCAATGCCTGGGAATATTACCTGCCACTGTTTAATTTACTAGCAGCATAGGTGTAGCCCTAAGGGCTTATGCACACATACAGACACCTATGGTGCATTTGAGAAGCATTTCGAAAGGTGCCTGGCAGATAATATGCTGATCAAGAGACTGTTGCAAGAACAACAGAATCATTGCTGCCTTTTCCAGTTTGCATTAGAGGTTTTTTTTCACTGTGCTTCCACAGTTAAAGGTTTTGGGGTTCTTTTTCACCTACAAATTGCACCAAAAGTACTGCAGAGAATACTGGAGAAAAAGAAATTAACAAAATGTGTCTCCTTTGAGCTGCTGTCTCATCCAGAAGGTGGAAACTGGAGGTGCAAGTCATGCAGTCTACATTGAAACTGAAAACCCATCAACTGGATTTGCCTTCTGAGTGAGTGTGCTGGAGAGAGCACGAGCCACCAGGGAACACAGAAGGCTTTTTTTTGTCCAGATCTCAAGGAAATTCACTTCTCCCAAGGGATTAATTCTGATTGTACTACGGCAGATTTAAAACGTTTGATTCTTGTTTGTGTCTGTTTTTGAGCTCGTATCTCAAGAGGATTTAATTAGATTTGGTGTTCATGATATGCTATTTACCGGATTATGATGAGATCACCTGATAAAGTTGACATAAACTTGGCAATGTGTATGGTGCTTTCTCAGTCTCTAGAATTTAATTATGGCAATTTCAAAACAGGAAGCTTGGAAACAACACGGGGATTAAAGCCTTGCTCTTGCCCCACTGGGATCAGTAAGAGTTATGCTATTGGTTGTCACTGTTGGCATCAGCTCTCAGCATGTGCAACTGCCTGGGACGTGTGGGCACGTGTCCCTGTTCTGCATCAAACGGACCAAATGGCAGCTCCTTGGAAATGATTATCCTGAGGAATCCCCACACTTTCCATGGTTTCTCATGGCTCATGTGAGAAGGGAGTTGAACAACACACTGAAGATATGCATAGCAATACGTACAGAACTTTTGTTTTTAAGCATTTTTCCAGGGGACCTGCATGGGTATATATATTGCAGCACAAAGTGGGCTCATGTGCACAGGGCCAAAGCAGACGGAGTCCATCACCATAAAGAATATATGCATGAATGTGCAATTTTTTCAAGCAAACAGTCGTCCTCAGCTTTTTAGCTTTTTACCCCCAACAGCTGTACTTGAGAGAGGCTACTCTGCTCCTTCTGTAAGGCACCCCAGCCCAAAAGCTGACATGCTGCAGAGTACACAAGCAAGTTCCTTCCTAAATCTCCCTATGGTTAATCATCAGAAGATAGTGGTTGAAATGTAGAATCGATTCTTCTTATAACTTTCCACAGGCTCTTGTGTGTCAAGATCACATCTCTCCTAATCTATATTTTGAGCACCTAATACACAGCCTTGCAATCAAAGCATCTGAACACCCACAGCTCTTACTGAAACCCAGGGGACACTTGGGAGCCACTCACAGCTCGCTTTTCTGGGCACTGCACTACTGTTGCATGGTGCCAGGTGACTGGAAAACCTTCCTCTTGTCTTTCAGGATAAGAAAGAAAATGAAATGGGCATTTCTGAATTCCTGGGCCACTGTAATGATTGCAGAGAATTTAGGTATATGTGTGTGGGGGGGAAGATCTACTGGAGAACCTGAGATTTGGAAGTAAATGTTACAGCTAGGATTTGAGGGCTTCAGACACTGAAATGCTTTGACTGTTCTATTTCTCACCTTCTCCGGGGGAAGCGTCTGCTACAAGTGCTGAATTTGCTGTCACAGAGAACCACTCTCAGCCCAACCAAGAATCCAGTCGTTCTGAGCTCTGACAGGAAATATTTCCAAAATAACCCTTCTGAATTCACTAACCTTCCAAGAGGAGCAACACTTTTCCTCCTTCTTTAGAATGATGTTGGTTAGAAGAAATGCCGAGGTTTGGTCTCCCCTCTCCAGGCCTGCAGAAATGAGGTAGGTCTCTCTTTGGGTAGGTCCCTCATCACCATCATGGAGTGGTAACTGAGCAGTCAGTTCTGAGGTGCTCTACCCACCGTCTCTGTCCTTATCTGAAAGTTGATAATTGCCTGTCAAACTGATTGACATTTGTAGAACTGTCTTTTCCATGAGACATGACTCCCTCCACACACACCCACCAAAAAAAGAATAGACAATTTGATTTTGTACTGTTTTTTTCCCTCTTTTAAGCACGGTAACTTTTTCTGCCTAAAAGTAGTAATTACTTAATGAATAGTCCTCCATGTTTCCCTGTCAGTCACTCACTATAATGAGCAACTCGTTTTGTCTGCTTTGTTAACAATAAAAAAAGTGTTAAACTAATAATAATAAAGATGTTCCAGGACTTTCCTGTTAGCACACAGGGTGCCCCACAGAAAGCGTGACTGGGATAACAAGAGGGGGAGGGCAGATTTTCTCTCTAGACATCAAACAACATTTTGTACTTTTCTTTGAGCTGTGGGACTATTTTCCCCTCGCTACTTCTCCTGTAGCTTATCTTCAACCATCCCGAATAATTAGAGCATATTTAGGGGATCGAGTCCAGCTATTATTTGTTCCCACTCTGTGAAAGTTTTTTTTTTTTTGTTTGGCTTTTTTTTTCGAGCCAGATCTGTGAACCTCTGTTGAGCTGTTGGTATTGAGGTCAGGGCTTTTTACAAGCTAGAATTTTTATCATGAACTGGAGCCCAGAGTTAATTGTACACAAAGACACATTGTTGTTTCCATTAGGATTTACAGTACCACTGAATTTTAATTATTGGGTAACATTTCTTCCATTATAGTGTTCTCTCCTCCTCCCCTTTTTGTGCCAGCACATGTTTCTTTTAGTTGCAGCAGTTTGCAACACAAAGTGCAAAATATCCCCAGTAAATAATTAAATTGTGAATTCATCTTTGATGAAACATCATATTTGTCCCTGCCTAAAACACAAAAACAACAAAAAGCCAGAGAACAATTTCATGTGAGTTATAAACTGTAATCTATTGTTTCCTGTTTATCTGCACTGGTTACTTTCAAAGTTCAAAGCCCAGTCTCAGATGAGAGTTATACAGGAGGTCTTGATCATTGCTGGGATAAAACATTCACTCCTCATTGACATAGGCTCTTGTGGGTATTAAAATCTTCTCAGATTCTTTCTATTTGATGATAAAATAGAGATGCTGAAATGTTTCGTCGGTCGCCGTGAAGCAAATGCCTCTGCAGAGTTTTCATGCATGTAAAGGTAATAATTCACTCCTGGTCTGTGAGTGTGAGCAGGTTTGCAGATGGACTGTTTGTATGACTGAGTCTTGAGTCTCTTTTTAAAGGTAACAAGCAGTAGCTTCAAAAGACATCTAATAAAAATGAGACTGTATCTATTAATTAGCTTGGGTCTTAGTTTTCTTTCCAGTCTGCATGCTTGAGTTCATGCAATGTGTGGAGCCTCACTCTGTGGAGCAGAGTTGATTTAAGTAGCCCCAAAAGTATAATGGGAAAAAATGATGCATTCAATCAATAAAATCACTTTTCTGAACCCATTGTATAAATAGTTGGCGTTGGTTAATCACTAAGTCTCTTGCCACTTCAGTCTTGTGTATTATTTTATGAACCATCAATATACCTTGTATATACATAGGGAAGTTTTGGGACTGGATCAGTCGACTTGAAATGAATTCAGGCACCACTGGGAGATGATATCAGAGGTGTGGTGGTTTTCCAAGCTGAAACAAATGCAAAGAGAGCCTTGGAGATGTTCTGTGGGTGGAAGAACTGCAGTGTGTGCAATGCATGGGGTAGATCCCAGTTGTGTGCATCCCAGAGGCAGAGCCTGGACAGCTGCCTGTGTCCAGTCTACAGCACTAGCAGTCAACAAGAAGAGAATAAGAAGGCTCCTTTAATGATTTTATGAACGTTTCACACCCTCTTCCTGCTGTGTTCTTCTCCCTCCCCTTCTGTTTTGTGTTCCTGCTCCCACCCACGGTGTGGCTCTCATTCTACTTCTGGCTGAGGTGGTCCCATACAGCTCTCCCAAGTGCCCATATTTGCTGTTCTCTCACCAGGTCAGAGTGTGGTCTCTGGATGTGTGGGAGGTGTTATTCTCTTTCTCATATCCAGCTAATCATGGCTGCTGCCTCTATGGACAAGCTAAGTCTTGCTCAGCCAAATGAGTGGGCAACTCATTTTTCTGTTCAGAATTTCTTGGCAACAATAAGAGGATACAAATTGGTCGTTGGGGGAGTTTCAGCAAGATGTACAGAATTGCGGTGGGTTTCCCTCCTCCATTTCCACACCTCAGGACTGAGTGAGGAGCTCCTCTGTGCTGGGCAGAAAATATCTGAGTCAAAGGAAGGAAAAAGGGGTCAGTCTGGCTATGAAGGCGTGCATTGCTTAATGGAAGTATGTCCACCAGTAGCTTCACAGCACATGCAGAAGCCAGTCTCTTGAGTCTCTTCTGTTTAACTGTAGTGGTAAATGCTTAATGAGGTTGAGTTCCAGCCTCTGTGGATGCTGCTTCTTTTGCACATTGATGTGAATCACTCAGAAATCAAGCACCTAAAATTGTTATGTGCTTTCCTTCCCTCAAAGGAAAATCTTCAGCAAGATACCTGCAGTTCCTTGTTCTCCAGGAATCTTCCTGGTAATCAGAACTTTGTTCTAGTCCAGTTCCTGCTGATCTCACCAGTCCGCCTCAGTAACTGCTACCAACCATCCCTGAACACCATCGGTTGACTCTTGAAATGAGTCAGCACCTGTCAATGTCTCTGAGCATGTCAGCACACCTGCTCCTCCTAAAAACAAAAGAGAAATGTCATGCAGGTGGTTGAGATTTCTGAGACTCATCTGCAAGAGATGATAGTCAAGGAAGATGTAGGTCCTGCGTACCCATGGCTGAGAGAAGTGAGTTTTACTCTGCACTGTTATGAGT
Source organism: Lagopus leucura (assembly GCF_019238085.1). Taxonomy (NCBI): domain Eukaryota; kingdom Metazoa; phylum Chordata; class Aves; order Galliformes; family Phasianidae; genus Lagopus; species Lagopus leucura. The sequence continues at coordinate 1,801,869 of NW_024962288.1, forward strand.
CAGCAAAGGGAGTACAAAGATTGCTCTTGGATGGAGTGTTTTAGGAAGGAAGTTCCAAATGGGACTTCGAAAAAGCTTTCTGTGCCTCAGAAGGGCAAATATGAATGGATGGGTCATAGCTCTGTTCTGCTGCACCATGTTAGGGAATGATGAGAGAGGTGTTCCTGTTGTAAAAAAGGCAAAGGATCAAGTCTGTCAGCAATGACGTGGGAGCAGGACTCTAACAGGGGGTGACTAAGATGGCCAGCCACTCTGCAGCAGCTCCAGAGCCGATTTGAGGGGCAGAGCACACACCACTGGCTGCTGAGCAGAGGGTGACTCAGGGCTGGCAAATGCCTTTCCTTAGCTGCTGGTTTGGAGCCTTCTGTGAAAATTCTCTGCTTTGCAAATTTCAGGTTTGCTGATTGTCTGCAAATTGCAGTGCTCAGGTAGAGTGACAGCAGAAACACAGAGGTCTGTTCTTGCTTCCAGCAACTGTGCAGGGAGCAAACTGTGGTGTTTGCCATGAAGATGGGGCAAATCCTTTTGGCAGGACAAGTGCATTTGGTCATGCAAAGCAACTGCTGCCTTTCTCTGGCTGTGCAGCTGTTAGAGGTGTGAAGACAACCAGTCTGGGCTCTTCCAGAAGAATCTTGGCTGAGCAGCTGTGTCCTGGGAGATGCTGTTAGTGCAGGTGATGGGGAAGAACTGCTCTGTGCAGGAGGCATTCCCAGATTTACATGAGGTAACTGCAGGAAAATTGTCAGAATTCAGATTTTCTACCACCATATGAAAAATATTTGAGGAAATAATAGACAATAAGAACAAGAGAGCTTTCCCTCTCTCTTGCCTTAATTTTAACCAGTTTCCTTGGAATCTGTGTAACTTTGGGGATCAAACTGAGCCCTGCCTGCACATTGTGTATGTGCAATTAATAAGTGCTCATCTTTCAGCTCTCTTAGTAAGCAAAAGAAAACAGAATTGGATTAACTCTGCTATCCTCCATTGAAAATGAGTTCATCTAATGAGCAGCAACACAACTATGGAGTACACGGTACTTCCTTACTGGAAAAATATTCTTTGTTGGACTTGTGCTCTTTTTCCTAAATTATTTTGTTTTCTCTTTTTTGTTGTTGTTACAGCCAGAAGGGTCAATTACAATTTCTCTGTACCAGCTTGACACAAATATTTACTTCTAGCCATTTTAATGAGAGCCAGGTTGTGTAAAGACTCTAAGGGTGAGTTTTTTCCTGTTCCCTCTCACATCAAAAGGAAATTTTTCATTGACTTCATTACTGCTGGGTCAGGATAGAATAAGATATTGGGAAATAACACTCTGAGAAGAAAAGTGGCATCAGCAAGATGTCCTGGTATCATTCTCTTATCACAGCTCACTGTCAAATTGCTATAAATGTATATCACTAATTGCACTAATATTCCACTGAGCACCTAATGCGGCAACTATTTGATGAAGTGGGGTAGCAGAAGCACGGCAGAGGAATCCTCCCTGTGTTTTCATGCAAGTTTCATCACGTCTAGAGAAGCCACCGGGTTGGAAAGCTCAGTGCCCTTCATTAACACGGCACTAAGACCATGAATAAATCAGCGCGTCCTTCCAACTCCCGGGAGTCCTCCAGGCCAATGCGCGCTGTGCTTGTCAGACCAGGGGAAGGAAGGCAGGGAAGTCCTAGAGATTAAGCAGATAATAAGGGAAATTCCTTAGCCCTTAGCACAAGGCCTTTTCCCTCCCCCAGAACCCACTGGGGCCGAATCGCCCCCGATTTGTGGCAGAGATAAGGAGGTCGCGGCCATGGCGGGTGGACAACAAACAGCGCTTTATCTACACTGCCACCCGCAGTCTGCCATCAATATCATTGCTTCTCTGTCCTGCAGGAAGGATCAGTGAGCTGAGAACCCACGGCCCCCCGGTTCCTGCCTCAGGAGACCCTGGGTCACACAAGCAGGGATTCGGAAGAAAGATGAAAAACACTCAAACAGGTATGAGCTGGGCATCCACAGCCTCAAAATGACAGAGGAGGAAAAGGTTTGATTTCAGCTGTTTGTTTTTTCTTGTTTCTAGAGTTTACTCCTCAAAGCTACTGCTGTGTGTGCTTTCCTGTAGGCCTGGCAGGAAAACAGACCAAAAGAAAGGGAAAAAAAAAAAAAAGGCTGGTGCTGGAAACATCTGGATTTTTGTATGTGCACGGCATCTTGGGACAGTCTGTATTCATTCAACAAATCCAATGCTTTTCCCTGAAATACATGGGAGTGGGAAGTATATATTAAAGATAACTATTCTTGTTTAAACTCAAGCCTGGGTTATTAAGAGCAACGGGCGGTGATGAGAAGCAGAAACATGATGATCTATATGAGCAATGTTATGCTATCTCTCAGCCTCTGTTAGTTAGCTGTAATCATCGTGCAACCCTGACCATCAAAGGGAAGATACGATCAGATAAGCAAAACACTGTTGTGATTTTGCGTCTGTGATATTTAAGTTATAATGATTACTTTTTGTGTCTTTGGTTAAAGTGATGATAAAAACTCATTTCTCATTTACACAGACATATATATACGTGTATATCTTCGACCTATCAGAGCCTTCAGAAAGCGTGTGTCTGTTTATAGGGAAGTGGTGGAGTCACTGTCCCTGGAGATGTTCGAGAACCGTGGGGATGAGGGACGTGGTTAGTGGGCATGGTGGGATGGCCTGGGGTTGGACTAGATGATTTCAATGGTCTTTTCCAACCTTAATGATTCTATCATTCCTTCCTGAAACGCCAATTTGAGTGGTTGTCTTCAGGAGAACATTGATAGGGGACTTGCATTAATAGAAACTGGGCTTGCACTGTGCCCCAGAGGAGTTATGACTTCTGAGTCCCAGAATGTGTGGAACAGAGGACTGGAAATGCCTCCTGTGCTATACCTTGAGCACTCATCCCAACCAACATCCTCCAAAAGGCAGATTGGGTCCCACCAAATGCATTTCTTTACTACCAGTAAGATCTGTAGAACAACAGTAATTTGGGAGCTTACTGAAATCTTATCTGAGCTAGACAGAATTCCTTTGTTTGCAAAACCCATGCCCAGAGAGACAACTGGGAGCATTATCACCAATTTCAGCTGAAAGCGGCTCACACCCTCATGCTGTAACTTTCTTGAGGTCAAGTCTGCTTCCTATATTTCCAGCACTTCTGCTTCTGGTCCTGACTGGAGCAGACTTTCTTGTGGGTATGTTTGTACTTCCCAGTCATTTGCATGTAATTTTATGCAAACATTTTTATCACAGATCAGTTCACACAACCACAAGCTGTGTTTTTATTTTCTCTGTCAGCTGAAAGCTTCGTCTACATTGCATTTTTTTGTCTCCTTGCTCCAGTACAACTACATCAAAGTAATTGCACAGGTGCAAACTCTGACTCTAGAAGCTGTGTTTGTGCAGCAAAATATTTTGCTTTCCCCTTGCTTTTTGTTGGTCTGAACCCAGGTACCTCAAACTTTGCCAGCACCAGCACTTTTCAGATCTTCAGCAAAACTTATGCATTAGTATAATTGCAGCAGAGCAAACTTTGGGCAGGCTTTGAGACATTTCTTGTTGCAGGAGAGAAGCGAAGTCTTGACAGGACAGGCAGCTCTTGTGTCAGTGGATCGTTTCTTCAAAAGGCTGTGATCAAAAGATCAAAAGGTGCTGCCACATTTCCCACTTGGCAGTCAAAGGCAGAGATGCGCTCACAAGGCCTGTCCCCAGGTAAAGGTGAGCCCTGGGAGCACCTGGGCTGGAGGAGAGGAGCAGAGCACGCAGGGCCCCACCGCAGGTAATGAGCTACCAGCAAGCTTCGGTTGGAAATTGTTGGGTTGGATCTGGCAGCTCTACAAGAATAATGCTCATTAGATGGTATCCACTTCATCTCTTTCTCCCAGCAGATTAAATACTTGCTCTTATCGTACAGAACATTAAAAGATATTGCTACACGACACTGTGGATTTATCAATAATTAATTCTCAGTTGTGGAAATGCATATTTCCTTTATGTATACACAAGGTGCTATTGCTCAATTTAAAACAAGCCTGATCTGAAATTCATACTTGGACTTTTTCATCCTTTCTGCCAATGACTCTTACCAGTTTCTGCCACAAGGAAACAGAAATTCTCCCTTTGAAGATGCCAGAACTTGGCACAATCAGAGGAATCGACTCCCCAGACAGGCTTTGAGCTGCCAAGTATCAGCCCATTGAATTCTTTCTTCCAGAGCAATTTTAAATCCTAGAAAACAGGCACTTATGTCAGAGCTCTCAAAAAGCACTGAGATGCTGTAGGGGACAGGAACAGCTGATGGACGAGCTCTGTGCTTTCAAACACCAACCAAACCAGCATGCAGACTCTTTGTGAGCACAGCCTGGGGCACCTTGGCTGCGGCCACAGGAAGAGCAGCACGTTTGGCACAGCCTCGTGGTCGTGAGAGAGAGGGTGCTGTGATCATGGACAATGCAGATGCTATGACCATGGACAGTGTGGGTGCTTGACCACAGCAGAGGGGATCCTGATCAGCACTGCTGGTACTGAGTGGTGCACCTAGCCTGCATGCTTGTGTCCATTACTTACCATGAGCAGCAATACCCAAATGAAACCACATGGACTCTCAGGAACCTTTTTCTACAGTTACTTATGTAAATTTTTTTCTGCTGAAGGATGATCAGTGCTACAAGCAGGTGCTGCGGGATCTGTGCTGTGCTGTCAGTCCATTTAATGTGACATTGAACCACCAACCACAAGTACAGACCCGAATATGCCAGTGTGCTCTACAAAGGAATATGCACAGAAGGCTCAGGTCAGTTTTTAAGGCTGTTTTCACCACTCCTTTAACTCCAATCTCTGCTGGTAAAACCACACCAGAGAGAAACACTGCTCCACCTTAGTAAAAATAATTCCTTTTTAAAAATTTTTTCTTCTTTCATTTTAAGATTTTTGTGCTGAGCTGTTGGAACAAACCAGGGAAATTTTTTTTTGTTTTGTTTTGTTTTGTTTTTTTAAATGCAGGAGCAAATGGGTTAAAACAGCTTCAAAGCTCTGCTTTGCTCGTCCTTAATGGAAACTCGGGGACTGAGTTTAGAACTGTGTTTGTTAAGAACAGGGAAAAAAGCATCAGAAAGCTGGCAAAGGGAGATGGTATGCACAGGAATTACACGCAGTTGGGTGTCACTGCACGGGGCAAGTCTGAACTATGTATGTGCATGTGAGAATCTGCAGTAGTCTGTGCTGGCAACGGAGATGGCAATCTGCCAGTCCTAATAGGACTCCTCCTGAGTTGTCCAATCCCTTCTCGGTGCTTGGTGACAGACCCTCATGTAAAAGCATCCCTAAGCTGGGGATGTGTGCACTGCAAATGAAGTGCCTTTCAGATAATAATAATAAAAAATCATTGTTGACCTTGTGTAGATTTTGGAACCAGCTCTCCCGACAACAAAATTGAGGGATGCCTGGAGATGGGATATGTGTGTGCTTCAGAACCAGGGGCCTATTTCATGTGCATTTTAGTCCTCAGAGTCCATTATTGTTTTCAAGCTGCATTTAATGGTTCAAACCTGTACTGTTTTTTTGCACAGAGAAATCATCTGGGCTGCAAGTTCCTCTGACAGCTGCTCCCTCAATCTCTAAATATGTAGGAGAACTTCATGTTTTCCCCTAAGACAGTAAGCCAGGCTGGCATCACTCAGTGGCTTCTTTACTTCTTGTGGTAACTGATTGCTTTAGCTTTGGCTTTAGTCTTGTCCAATTTCTTTACTAATTTCACCAGAACAACTGCAACACCCTGATATGTTTGCTCTCCATCTTGATTCACTCTTCTATGTCCGGTTGATGCTTACTTGTGCTGTAAGTAGTACAAGAACTGGGGATGCGTCAACAGAGGACATTTATGGGTAGCTCAACTTGCCCACCACCAGTCCTGATCTCCTGAGCTCTCCTTACTGCCACAAAGTTCCTGAGCATTCCTCACCTGAGCATGCATTTGCATGGATGGCCTGGGGAAAAAATACGCTCTCAATGAGGAGTGTGATATACCTAGAGACACCACAGACAGGCTGTGTAAGAGGAAGAGGGGACATCTCAGAGCAACATTTCTCATGTCACACGGACTTATGGAAAACCCCTGATTGCCTGGTGCTAAGGGTTTGTGTTACTTAGACCAATTTTGCACATGTCTGTATCTAAAGCCATTGGACTGCTGCAGAATCCATGTAAGAGGAACAAAGCCAGCCACCAAAACTAGCAATGCTGAGAACTCTCCATCTGCCTCTGATTGCCTCACATAGCACTCGCAGAAGAGTTCACCCTCCTATGTATTGCAAACATGTGAATGCATGTAAGAGTGTGAAATAACTCCAAAATTCTGTCTTTAATAGCCTACAGAGCAGTGATAGCCTACGGTAGCACCAGGGGAAGTTCTGTTGGATAATAAGAAAAATTTATTCTCCTTAACAGAGGTAATGCAGCGGCATAGCTGCCCAGGCAGGTGGTGGAGTCACCATCTCTGGGGATGTTCAAGAACTGTGGAGATGTGGCACTGGGCATGGTGGGGAGGGGTTGGTGATTGGACTTCATGGTCTTAGTAGTCTTCTCCAATCTTAATGATTCTATGATTCTATCTTAGGAAAATAGCTTGCATTTAATAGCCTTCCAGGAAAGTATCACATATAAATTGCACAAAATTATTTAGCCAAGTAGCACTTTATTACAGCTGGTAGTGTTATCCAAACTCCATGGAACTCCTCCATTGAGGTCCTCTTCTCTCTGGATAGGGGCTGTAGAAATGAAAAGGACAGTACAAATTCAGCAGGCTCCCCATCACACGGAGATGCAGCTGAAGGGTCCTGTATTTTCAGTCCTTCACCCAGACCAGACTTGTACTTGGCTTTTTCCAGACCCCAGCAAACTGGAAGTGGGCACAGAAAGACAGTTGCATTGACGGCTGTGCACAAAATGTGTGAAAACACAGATGTGATATTAACTGGCTGAGACAGTCAAAGAATAGACCAATCAAGGTGTTTCCCTCTACTAATTAATATCCTGTGAAGCGTCGCCTATGTTTTAATGCTTCTCCTACTCACAAGACCATGCCAGAAGGCAGCTGCCCTGCTGCGAGCTTCAAGCTTTCTATCCACCTTTATTGGAGCAGATCAAAGCATCTGTCATCTCCCTAAAAAGCAACATGTGAGTGGTTAGACTGAAGACCAAAGAGGCAAAATTAATGTTATTTTTAGAGAAAATTTGCTACCGCTCAGCAGTAAACTTCCAGCTAATGCAGTGTTTCATAGCTGGGAACCCACACAACAAGTTGTGGTGCTTTGTGAGACCATCAGGCTCTCTATGAGCATGGGAGGGCAATAAGAAGTAGGGTACCTTCATCGCATGGCTGGGAAGGAATGCACAGCTGAGATATGGGAAAGGTCCGGGAGAAATTGTTCTCCTAGCCAAATAGCAAAGCCTGGTGCACTGAGGTGACAAGAGCCAGCACTCCTGCTACGTGGGGGCAAACTGAGAAATTGGGACACTCAGCATCGCTTGAGAGACTGACCCATCCCAGCATGTGCAAAGAGTGGTGATGGGAGCCAAGAGCCTGCAGCACTTCTCACAGGCACCTACGTCAGTGCCTTAGTCACCTGCGCTGTGATGGCACCGGCTGTCACTCCTCAGCACTGGGAGGACTCGAGGCTTTTGAGTCACCCACCTCCCCATGCCTGCTCCTGCACTGGGAGCAGTGCCCATCAACCCTTCCCATTGCTGGCGTCCCCTTAGGCTGCATCCTGGGCACGGGCACAGCCTGCACCAGGGCAGCTCTCTCACAGCCAAGGCGAGCAGAAGGAATGCTGGATTTAGATTTTCATAGACATTCCCAGCGTTGGTCAGTTTTTCTGTTATTATATATTAGCATTTTTGTCCCCTGAGCTCCTTGTCTTTCAGAGCAGGAGGCCTATTTTAAGGCTTTTATCTGATAGGTTATTTTGGAGCCCATGAGCCATGAGCCCATTTCCAAAATGCACTGTGAAGTGCTCAGTCCATGTTCTGACCAAGTAGCTTTCTGTGTATACGAGGCTGACATCGTGTCATTTAGTTCATTTATTTAAGTGCTGATTTGTATCTGGTGCACCCACGGGTAGTGATGACAGCAACTCCAATTTCTTCATTAAAATACAGTGAAATAAACACAGCTCTCACACCTTGTCTTGCCTTAGCTGTAACCTGCTCACACAAGGAGCAGTCATAGCATCACTGATGACAACTAAGGCCACTCAGCAGCGGTGTTGCTCCTACCCCTTGATGTTTCTGGATGGCATCTAAAGCAAGAGAATACCCTGGACTCCACCCAGCCAAAAAGATACCATCAGAATCTCCAGAGTCACAGGAAATTGCTGTGTAATTTAGGGCATGAATGAGACCATTGGTATGGACAAAAAGCCTCCTAGCAGAGGTCTGAACCAGTGCTGAGTGGATGGGCTGTGCTGAGGCTGAGTTCTGGTTCTTGGTCCCACTGTTGCCCTTCCGTGCCTCCCAGAAGCTGCATTGCCATCCCACAGCCTCAGCTTCTCCTCTCCCTTTTGTCTCATCTATTTCTTTCTTTCAACTGTTATTTTGTCCCATGTGAGCACCTCTTTAGGGTCTGGGCATCCTGCACACCAACTAGCATCTCTCAGGCTCATTGTGGTGGCTGTCTGGCAAAACATTCCTTTGAGCCCTAATTCCTGGAATCTCCACACCAGGTTATAAGGCTGGCCTTTGAAGCACACACGAACATGACCATAAGAGAATGTGGGTTTCTGCGCTGTGGAGCATATCATTCCTTTGTGCTGAGGCTGCAGCAATGTCCCCATGGCTGACTCCAGGACCCTGTGCCACAGCGGTGGCTGAGGCTGGGTGAGGAGGCACACAGAATGGCTGCAGAGGTGGAAGTGCTGTAGCTGAGAACCAGGCAAGGGGCTTTCACTGGTCAATCACATGAGGCTCAGTGGTTTGTTGAGCCATCCGGAGTATCATTCTGGGTCAAGAACTTACACATGGAAAGCTAAGAGCTGGCAAAAGCAGCTGACTCCCAGCGTCTGCTGGGGCAGTGGGGCTCCTGATGAGGGCTTTGGCATGAGGCAGTGTGCTCTGCTAGGACATGGGCTCTGCAGGGCAACACAGCCTGAGATGTCTGTGCATGGCCATCAGGTGAGGAGCTGAGAGGTCGCATGTGGGGCTAGCACACACTGATGTCTGGATAAACATTTTTTCCTTCCTTCCACACAGACACTGTGCTGCCCCATTACTGCTCTTGGTTTATGAGAGCCAACTCCCAGCAGTCCCACTGGAGTACACCACAGATACGTGCTGGGCTCCTTTGGAAAGCAGCGCGCTTCAAAGCAAGCACTGGTGGCGGGAGAGTGTGACAGAACAACATTGTGAACATCACTCCGATTAACATTGTTTCCTCTCAATGATTGTTGCTACAATTCGCATTTAGAGCCTCAGATCAAGGAATTAATCCCAAATGTCTGTGAAACGGTTTCTTTCATCTACCTCAGAGTTACCTGGTCTGAGTTGCTGTCACTATCGAGATAACAGATAAAGTGCACAAGAAGTCTTATTCCAGTTACCAATTCATATCCTCTCCTGAAATTAGAATTTGCCTCTATATCTGTTTGTGGATCCCAAGCTGGCCCATCTCCAGCTGGAAGTAGCTCCTCATTCACAAGGAACATTGGGTACCCTTAAACCCTCAGGAATTCTCTCCCATCACAACAGCTCTGACCTGGACTGCCCCTTCAAACTGCCTCCAGAGCGTTCTGTTTCATAACCAAGCAGCTTGTTCTTGCTGCTCTCTCCAAGCTTGCTGGATCTTGTGGGGTTCCTCTTCAAGATGTGCCATGCACAGACACAATCTTGATGTCAGATTTTGGCCCTGTGTGCCAGAACCATCCCTGTATCTGAAAGTCAGCGACAGCAGAGCAGCAACTCTCATGATAGAGGTACTCCATATTCGTTCTGTGTTTATAAGCACACAGAGACATCACGCTACTTTAATTATATGTTTTCCTGCCCCTTCTCTTTCATCTTTCTGTAACTTTGTCAAAGTTGTAAACACACCTTGGCCTTAAGGCTCCTTCAGCAAGAGCTGCTTTTGAATCCATCTACGCATTTTCCTTCTGCAGAGCTCTGTGTTCTGTACTCCTTCAAATTGCAGGGCCTTGGTAAATGCCTTAGAATAATACGTGTATCATATAAAGCATATGAAATAAGAGTAGAGTCGTGTGACTGTGTTAGCAAGCATCTCTTTAAGGATGAACACAGAGTGCAAGAGGCTTTTACATATGTAGTTTTGAGTGCTGGCAGACTTTCTATTGTTTTGATGCTCTGGTTTATTAAATACTCACTCAAATATCAGCTTGTTTCACAATAGGTTACCATTATTCACAGACCCATTCTTTGTATGTTAAGCTGTGAGGCTGACAACTCATCCAGAGGTTCCTGTCCCATGCTGAATTGTGTTTCAAATTGTTTGTTTTAATTTACTTTGTGGGCTTTTTGTGTTAAATGAATGTAGAACAGATTCACGGGGAAGACATTGGATTTTTCTGCAATGTACTCATTATCCTTCAAGCATCCCGGGCTGCTTGGAGATGCTGCCCCTTTAAGCAAGACACAAAAAGAAATCAACCATCGTCTGGATAATGCCATTCTCATCAACATGCAAGGAGCTTGCTTGTCTGTCACGTCGCCCACATCTTCTCAATCACTCCCTTTCATTTATCCTATTATGCCCCTATTTTAACTCATGCTGTGGCTGATACCCAATGACAGACAGAAGGAACCCAGCTGAGCATCATCCCTCCTTTTCTTCCCCACTGGAGATGCAGTGTACGACCTTGCCCGATGGGGAAGAAATGCCCAAGCACCTAATGGAGCTGGAGTGGGGAACTGGAGGAAAATTCTGGCAACCCAGAGGAATCTGCCTGATGATGTCTGTTGTAGGCAACTGGTGATGTGCCTTTTCCCCTTTCTCCATGTATGAAGAGACAGTAGGTGTTTTGCAAGCATTTGCAGTTTGGAAGACGTGATCATAAACCCTGAGTAATGTTTGTGGTTGGTGGGTCTGTGGTAGCAAGTCAAAGCAAGTGCTAATTACTACGGTTATTGCTGCTATTTTATTATTTAATTTCTCTGTACTAGTGTGGCATTGAAGGGCCCTAACCGGGAGGTACAACCCCACAGGCAGGACACTATCCAAACACAGAACAAAGCAACGGTCCAGGCTAGGAGCTTACAACCTCAATATACTGGTGTGCTGACATGCCGCGTAACCCAGAGGTGCTCGAGCCTCCTGGCTCTGGGGATCCCAGTGCTCACACAGCTCTATTCAGAGTGCAGTGGGGCTCTGCAGTTGAGCAATGGAGCTACTGACCCAAATTGCCCAACCAGGAGGAGGTGCCAGCAAAGGCACTTGCACGCTTAGGTGGGGAGATCTGTGGGAAAGAAGTGGGTCTTGCAGATACATGGGAAAAAACTTTTCATCAACAGGAACCTGAGGCTCAAATCTGAGTCTGGAGCAGTCTGCTTCCATTTAGAAAACAAACCCTTTTATATGGTTGATTCATGGCACTCTCTTCCTCAAGCTGTCTAGCACATGTCTACAAGTCGATGCATTGATACATAGCTTAGGACAAAGTAATTTCTCCCTGGCATGCATAGATATGAATGGCAGCCAAATTAGGCAGCCAGCTCCAATGCTGCTCTGATTGATCCAGTTCATGAAGACCTGCCCAGTGATTTCCATGCATATTATGAGAAGATTAACATACCATTCTGTCAAGCATCCTCTCGGAGCACCGCAGGAGAAATCTTTTCATTAACCCTATGCATTGCGAACAGTTGGGAATAGTTGGTTTAACAAATCTAGGGGCTTGCTGTTATAAATGGTTTAACAGCATCCTGCTAATTACACTGCTTGGTCTCCTGGATATTTCTTCAAGCCATAAAGCTGAAAGCCTGTGGATTTTTCTTGCACTTATGTCAATGCAAGACTCTTTGAGCTTCCCATTCTAATGGAAACCTTGATACGGTCAGGGATATTAACAATAAAAATTCCCAGTGTTAGTGTTTCTATCTGTCCCTTGATTCAACAGCAATATAATTACCCAAATTGATTTCTAAAGCATGAAAGAGTTAAGGCCGAAATCCTGTAGGAACTGGGTGGGAATTCGGTCACTGTCTCTCAAAGGGAACAAAAAAGACTTCACTCCTGCATGAGAAGACTCATCCCCATTCCAAACAGCCCAGAATTTGTTGCTGACACAAGCTTCACCTCCCTCTAACTCTGGGTTTTCCTTCTGGATAAGGCTGCCCTTGCTGATGGCTCAGACTTGGGGTGGCAGAGCACAAGACACACAGCCTAGGCTTTGCTCAGATGTGCTGGTGCAGCCTCCCACCAGGCTCCAGGGGTCTTGCTGCAGAATCAGCAGTTCTACTTTTGCCAATGATTGGGTAAATCAAAGTGAGATGGAGGTGAGGCTGGTGGTGAGGGAGGGCATGGGGACAGCGAGTTTGTAGGGCGAGTCCCTGCCCTTCAAACAGCCCCAGTGCTAGGGAAGCAGATGGTGTCTAGTCTAATGCCTTCCAAAATCAGAGCAGACATCTGAGGCACTGGGTATTTGCTGGGTGATATGAGGTCACCAGCATCCGACCTCTGGAAGAGAGGAAGAGAGAAAGCAAGCACAAGATCACGCCAGGCAACACGCTGTCATGGCTTGTTCCTCCAGCACCAGAAAAGCTCCACACCCATTTTTCTTTTTGCTCTTTCCTCACCAGCACTGTGTGAAATGCTCCTTAGGATGGATTTAGGAAAACCCTGTCACTGCCAGTCCTAGTGTCACATAGGGAAATGGGGGCAATTTACATGGGACCAGGCGGATCTGTTACACCTGGGGGAGGCTTGCTGTTCATTGTACTGCCTCTTTGCTCCTCTTAGAGAAGATTTCTCTCTAGCTAACTTACCTGAATGATGATGAGTTGTGAGAAAAAATTCCCTCTCTCCAAAAAAATGAAGCGAGGATCAGTGGGAAAAGAGAATGCTTCAGGTGGTTAAAGGGAATGTAACTACCCTACATTATCAACTTCTAAACAAAAAGAAGAGCAACCTGTGGGAACAATCCCGTATTGTCCTCTCTAGTACAGAGTGGATGGAGAGTATCTTCTCAAACACAGTCCATAAAAGAAGTTATCACATGGATTCTCTTCAGTGGTGCCCAGAGACAGGATAATAGGAAACAGGTTCAGATTGCGCAGATGCTGGTCTGTGAAAAGCAGCTCCATTTTGGAAGCATCGATTTTATAGGTTAAATTAATGCTCTTTGTTGTCAGTGCAGCTCCAACCTGATGGAGGGCACTCAGGACATGGTTGGTGGACACGGCGAAGAAGGGTTGATGGTTAGACTAGGTGATCTTAAGTGGTCTTTTCCAACCTTAATGATTCTATGATTTTATAAAGGATGTGTTTTTTCAGCTATGGAAAAAGCAAGGCAGTGTGTCCAGGTGAGGTGCCAGGAGGGGGCCACTACAGACAGTGGCAAAACTCTTATTACTTTCATGGTGGGATATCTGGAACCAAGAACTGAGAAACTGGAGTAGCTATGGAGTATTTGAAACGTGACAGCAGGAATGGGAGTAAAATGATGTGAGTTTGTGGCTGAACTGGGAGAAAAGTACAGTGGTTGGAGGCAGAGGGAGTGGGGCAATGACCTGCTTGGGCAGAAGTGTTAGTGGGGAGCTGGCAGCTTTTCTCTAGAGGCAGAGACATCCTAATGGGTGAACGAACTGTCCACCTGCTGTGGTCTGCTTCCATAGAGGCACCAGAATTCCAAGCCCTGCTGAGCACAGACAGGAGGCAATTATTCTGAAAAGAGGACACTTCTCATCAAATCCATTTTCCCAGCTAGTCTATCACTTACAGAGTCTCAGGTAGGAATCTGATAATCTACATAAAAGTGAAAAGAATGTCATGCAGAATAGCTTAAAATATGGATCCTCCATCACAGAGCCTGTCATGTCTTCCTACTGTGTTTCCATCACTGCAGACAACATAATGCCACTGCACCAGTCATGTTTCAACTAACACCTCAAGTCAGGTAGACACATAGCAGGTTAATTAGGGGCTTTGGCAAATTGAGTCCACGGGCTGTAATTACCAGCACTCAAGACCTACAATTTCTGTTTTAATTAAAATAAACAGTGTGGAGAAGCTGACATCACACCGGAGTAACCAGCGTGTAAGTCACAGCTAATTACATTAAACTGTGGCCTCTATCATAAAAAATACTTGGTTTGGATTTGGATTTATAGAAACTGGTTTTACCATTTTGGGGAAGTTTAATTGCTGCAGACAAGCGGCCGACTGGCCCGGACAAGTCAGTGATGGCTGGAGCTGATTCGGCTCCGGGTGGGAGCAGGCAGCTTGGGCTGCTCTGTGTGCCTCCTGCCAGCCCTGGCATCCCCCCTGTGTCCCTGCCTGCTTGGTTTGCCCATCACCTTGGGTAGGAGAGAGGGATGTTGCTTTTCCCAAAGAGTACGGCCAAGGAAAATGAACCTGGGGAAGAAAGGTGGAAAATGAGGTTTTGGGAAGGGTTTGTGGTCAGAGGAGCCAGGCAGGCTTTGGGGCTCCCGGTGGCTGGGTGCAGCCAGCACAGATGGCACGTTGATGGCGCTGCATCTGATAAGGGCTTCTGTTTTGGCACAGCTCCTGTCTTTTCTCTGTGCTCACTCGAGCTAATTCCTCGGGCAGAGCACGGTGTAACGCTACCGCTGCCCACACTGCAGCCTCTTACCCACCACCTCTCCCGCTCCTCCTTCTCCACCCAAGCTTCTCTCCCAGCCTGCCTTTTGTCTCCTTCACCCACTTCCAACCCTGGGCTTCCTTTGATGCCACCCGATGTGCTCGGAACACCCAGATCCACCCTGCCCAGCCGAAGACACACCTGTTTTGCAAACCAATCCAGGTGGATCGGACATACGCTGTTCTAGGACGGCTTTTATTACATTACACAATCCCACTCCCTGCGAGCCTCCAGACGTCTCGTGGGCTTGCCAGGATTCCCCAGCAGTGCTGTGGGTAAATAGTGAGAGACTTGGGAGGGTAGATGGGATAAATGGCGGGCTTGCACTTTTCCCATTCTGGTTGTGAGAAGTTTATGAGTGTTCCCAGTAGGGTTCTATTAAACTAAAGGATGGTGAAGCCCCAAGTCCTGGGAAGAATCAGGTGAGTCTATTGGTACTGCCAAGCATCATCAATCCTCAGAGGGTTTCCTGGGGGCTGTAACTCCAGCTAGAACGGCAATGCCACGATACCACCATCAGGAATCCCTCCAAAGTGTCTCATACAGGCTTTGCAGTCTAGGGAACAGAAACACTCTGAGTGCTCCATCCTTGGAAACATTCAAGGTCAGGCTGGATGGGGCTCCGGGCAGTTGGACCTCATGACCCCTATGGATCCCTTCCAGCTCAAAGAATTTTATGGTTCTATGAATTTCAGTATGCCCTTACACCTTGAAATCAGTGCTCTGTACTCTTAGGACCAACCTGCCCTACATAATCCCTGGAAAACAAGACTTCAAAGAAGCCATGATGATGAAACCCCACTGTTTTGGAGATGTGCATGCTTTGTTCACACTTTAGTAGTACAGTGGAAACAATTGTTCTTTGCTCATTTAGACACCTCAGGATTTGTCTTTGACTCTCACTAACACTTGCTGATCCTTATTCAGTTAAGTGTGTTTTCCCTGCTGTGTCTCTGTATGAAATTGCAACTCTTTGTGATGGTTTGATTAGCATAATATTAACCATCAATTCTGACTATGTCATAGACCTCACACTGAAATTCTTTTTTCCAACATTTCTTTCATTGTTTTGCCACTGTTTCCTAACACCCTTTTATAACCTGCAGGCCAACGATTTCCATTTCCACAATGTTTTGATACTAACACGACAGTCAGTACAGCACATTTTAATGTCCCAATCAGATCTCATTATACAGGACTGCCTATCCTGACCAGGGGCATTGCTGTGTACCTGTAGTTCCCATGCAAAGCGCCAGTGAAGGATTTTGTTTGTGGTGTTTTGATGCAGCATTGCCTGACTTCTTTGCTAATGAGGTGAGACAATCTGTGCAAGCTCAGGCATCGGCATTTGCCCAAGAAGGAGCTTGCCCTGCACTTTGCTGGGGGTTACTAATGCTTATGGCTTCTACAGGTGAAAGCAAAAAGATAAAGCAAAGAAGTCATTCATGCCTAGCCCCAAAATGTGTGGGTTTTGGAACTGACTGCCTTTAAAAGTATCCGGTATAGTTGCTGTGATGTGGGCACTGCATTGCTTTCTGAGCACTCTGGGAAGCCATGAGTATTCCTTTGGTGCTGAGTGAGGTGGATGAGGAGCAGCATGGTGTCTCAGAGGTGTTCTTGCATGCCCTGGGCTGACTCCATGGTCTCCAGCCCCTCCCAGAGGAGTCGCTTCCTGCAGACACCCTCCTGCCCATCCAGAATCTGCACGCTGCTCCTTGTGTCTCGGCGTTATTCTGGGTTTATTCCTCTGGAGGAATAGGCCACTCCATTGGTCCTACCTGGGACTGGGGTCTCACTGGCTCTTTAAATGTGATTTCAAAATTTTTCACATAATGAGCCATTTTGGTTTCCCTCCCTCTTTAGAGCTGTTGGCAGGCAGTTTGTCCTGAGAACGCGAGTTGTGGTGGGTCTCTCACTCTCTATATTTGTTCTCTTCTTTTTAAGCAGAATGCCAAGAGGCAAAATGACTGTCACATCCTCTCCCACATCCTCCCTCCCCTGCATCACCTACTGCTGAGTTGGAGCGGGCAGCGAGCAAGAGGGAGCACGCTGCAGCCTGTGCTCATCCAGGCTCTTACCAAACGCAGTGAAGGGATGGGACCTCCCCGGCTTCATCACATCTGGGAATGGGGCCAGCATCCTCCTTGAACCCTGTGTTCCTATCTAAACTGTCTGTCCTTTATTTCTAATGGCTGGGGGTGGGCAGAGAACAGGCAGTGATGCAAGGAGTGAGCAACACACCCATGATGGAGAGACCCAGTGCTTGTACATGGGGCAGCAGGGGAAGGAAGAAGAAACAGTGAGAGGTACTGAAGTAAAGCACTCTTGCCACGCAGAAAACCCTTCCCAGGCTCTCAGAGTCTCAGTGCCATTGAAGCATAACCTGTTTTAATTCAGAGAATGCCAAAAAGCTGCCAACGTGCTCATCAATGGGCCTAGTTACACTGTGTGTTCTCCAGTATCTTATTCATGGTGCAGTGTGTGTGAGAAGACCATGACATTTGGTGGTGTTGGAGCTACAGGTGTGTGTGTTGGTGTTTCTGGGGTGCTTTTACCACGTCCCTAAGCCTGCAGCGGTATATTAAGCCTGGCCAGCACTGCAAACTTTTGGGGCCATCTGAAGTACATTTATGTTTACTGAAGATGTTAAAATACTTTCACACTCTGTTTTTTACATCCTCATCAAGTTCTCTTCAAGCCTTGGGACCATGTGACAGACAGCAGCACCCCATGTCTGGAGGGCTGTCCTCACCTCAAATGTTCCCAGAAACACTTCCAAAAAAGTAATATAACAAGGATATAACAGTCTGCTCAGGAGCTCAGTGCCATATTGGAGCAGGAGGCTCAGGATGCTCCTCTATGCCCCACCCCAACATATCCCTGTGGGAGCAGCATGCACCAGGCAGGGTCAAACTGTCATGCAGGCGCCAGAGATGTCCCTGGCACATTAAAAGGTAAATCCAGGCTGCAGCAGCTCAAGCTGCTTTCTCAGCCCATCACTGCCTCCTGGAACAGTCGTAAGACACCCCTGCAGAACCAAACAGGAGCAAAGCACCCAACCTGTACCCCAGCCCCCAGCAGCCCCATGTGCTAGCTCATGCAGTGCTGCAGACGACCACAGCACACCCTGCTGCAGAGTTTCCCAGTGATGCATCCTGGTAGAAACAAGGAGAAGGAGCCAGAATTGCCAGCTGTGCAGGGCAGGAAATGAGGAATGGGTGGGTGTGCCTGCAGCACAGAGCAGGACGCAGAGCTGGGGACGTGCCTGGTGCTGGCAGGATCCCCAAGGACAGTGTCACCAGGTGCCCTGCATGGCATCACTCCCACAGTCCTTATGTCATCAGCTGGAGTGCCTTCAGAGTTAAAGGCAGCTGGGATCTGCTGTGGTGGGAAGGAAAAGCCCCTGGTCTCCACCCAGGTACGTTTTGAAGTCTTTCTACAGGCAGAAAGCCAAGGGGTGTTGGTGAAGAGGCTCTGCCCAGCTCTGGTGAAACCAGATGGAAAAAACAATATTTTCACAAAGATGTCTTCCCCCTCAGCACTCACATTTCCACACACCTTGGGCAAGTCAGAGAGATTACTAATGTGAGCGAGGGACCACCTAATGACCTAATCTCCCAAAGCCATCCCAGTCAAGATAAGAGAAGTCCAAGGGGATTGGGATTTTTCAGGAAGGTTTTGAGAAAAATTCAATGTTTCTTTGAAATCAGGTGGATATGGAATGAAGTTTCCAGTGAATATCCATGCAGAATATTGAAATATGCACAGCTGTAGTGCCTGGACCTTTGCTGACCCTCAGGGCAGAGGGCTGGGGGAGGACAGAGCTGCTTGCCCCCTCTGTCAGAGAGATGTTGCTGTCCCCACAATCACTGTGGCTGCCTGAATGCTCCCTGCCAGCCCAAGAGGTTAATGCTCTGTTCTCCTGACATAAGCACTGCTCTGCCTACTCGGGATTTTTTGGCTTCTCTGCGCTGTTCTTCCACCTCTTTCCACCCCTTGCTCAGTGAGAACAGAGGGGCAAAAGGAAACACCTTTGGCTGCATTGAATAGGTAGCAGCTTTTGTACTTCCCTTCGTTCCCCTGTCCTTCCCAGTGCAGTGACGTGGGGATTTCAGAGATTTCCTGAGCAGCTGTAGGATGCTACACCTTTAGGAGCTCGATGCTGACTCTTCCACACCCTTTCCCTTTCAGCAGAACTCACACAAAACCAGAGGATTAAAAAAAAACCCAGCTGTTATAACACCAGCCTTGCACTCGCAGTGTAGCTCTGCAGGAGAAGGACGCAGCCATGGTGTGGGGCTGGAGATCTGGGGACATTCCCAAGGCAAGGGGGGGAAATGTGGCACTCAGACAAGAGATGGTTTGAGCCCCTGCTGAGACTGTGGGCATTACCTGGTACATTGGATGTCGATGAAGTTCACTGAGCTGGGGCTTTGCTATATAAATTTGAATGGGTGTCTCACTATGAGAAAGACATTGAGACCCTGGGATTGAACTTGGTGATCTTAGATCTTTTCCAACCTTACTGATTTTATCGTTCTATGAATATATGTGCTTTATTGATTCTTTCTTTCTGTCGTTTTTTTTAATCTACCTTTCTTCTATCCGATGTTGGGATCCAGGCAGTTTCTGTCATCTGTCTGCAGAGCAACCAGCCCTGGGCTCTGTGCCTGGTGTCTGCTCCTCTGACACCTCTCCCATCACACTGACAGGGAGAAATGCTTTATTCCCAGCCTGTAATTCCTGCCTCTGCGTGTGGGACAGGCTCACACACCTTGTAACTATTTAACTTGGGCTCAGAACTCATCTCCTCATTATCCAGGTGTAATTACACTTGACAAAAGCACTGAATGCACCAAAGCACGAAAGCAAAAGACAGAGGGATTAAAGTGATACAGTCTATCACTGCCTGAACATTATACCCCCACAAAGAGCTCGAGGAAGAACTGGATGGATAATTGCTGGAGGATCATAGATACAATGACAGGGTGTGATCTCATGAGTAGCACCTGAGTACTCAGGCAATTATGGAAATTATAAAAGAAAATAAATTTCTGTGCTAAGATGGGAGCAGAGCGAGTTGTTCTTTTTATCATTTTGTTGCGCTATTTCCTTAAGAGCAAACCAAAGAACCTGGAAGGTGCCTAAACCCAATAATTAACAGTGGGTTTTCAAAGTGCCACTGAAAGCTATGGCTAAGAAAGAAAAAAAGAGAGAAATACATAGAAAATCACAAGGGTGCAAAGCACAGGGAATGTGCAGCTCTAGTGGGCAGCTGGGGGCCGGGTGGCAGCAGGGCTGCGTAGGGCCTGAGCAAACTTTGCAGCAGATTGATAAGTTGCTGAAAGCTTGCAAGAAGGCTGTTGCAAGAGGACAGCGTGATTTTCTTGTAAAAGATTTGCTGACGCTGCTGGGGAAGACTCAGGGCCGGGTGAGTTTGTTAGCACTGGCTGTAACATGGTGCACCTGTCAGCTCTTTGCCTTCCTTAAAAAAAAGGGGGAAAGCAACAAATAGACAGAGATGGGAAACGAGCACAGAGCAAAGTGCTGAAAAAATCATCTAAAACGTTCCGAAGTGTAAGTACTTGAAAACTCTCAATTGAGCAATAGCAATGCCTGCCTCTCAGACCACCTGCAACAATCTCAGCATTGAAAAGCCGAGGTGTTAAAGCAGTGGGAACCTTAAATCTTACGCTGCTGACGTGAGAAATGCACATGCATTATTCTTATCAAGAACAAGGAAAACAAAATCCATATTTCATCACAACAAGCTTAATGCTGACCTCTGATTAAATAGCTATCTCTCATTAGCAAGCTCCAAATAAAACACAAAGCAAGCTCTATCAAAAAGAGCCATTACAATTACGTACGTGGACACACATGACACGTATCGATCAGCCTCATCTGCAACCCCCCCATCTGCATAATTCTGCCACAAATCAACATGGCTGTGATTGCTTCTTTTTTCTGATGGATAATAACATTCTAAAAAACAAAACAAAACAAAACAAAAACAACAGCAAGACTTAGCAAAAAGTTGAATGTAAACTTGATGAATATATATATTTTAGATAAGAGTGTATGTAAGTCACAGTGTTTACTGTTTCCATTTATGAGCACTTTGCTATGGTGAGGGAAATGACAAAGCTGAGAGGATTGGCACCGTCAGAGTTATGACTGCTGAGTTCTGGGGTGGCACCCCAAACCTTCAGTTCTCTGCTAGTGTTAACTGGGGTAGCAGCTCTAACCCAATTCTATTAGCTAAGTGTTGGACTCAGTGCACTTCTCTGGCTGCCCCATTGCTATGGAGCCCTTGGCTGAGCACTGTGCCTTATGCGGGTTCTGATGCTGTGCTCAGTGCTGCACTGCATCACATGGGCTCTGCAGGGGTGTGGGAGAACTTGGGCTTCCCTCGGGCAAGGAAGTAAAATCAAATCAGAATAAAAGGAAAAGAGGATAAAAGAGCAAAAAATAACGAAATGCAATATAGTAATAAAATAATAACACAAAATAAATCCAAAGTGCTTTGCTGGGCATTCTTCCTATCTTCCAAGCATTTTGACCAGGTTGCTGCCATCAGGGCTGCCTCAAAGGACCACACTGCTCCCCGGGGAAGGCATGTTTGGAGCAGACATCCATTTGTCATTAGGTTGTGAGCAGTGCCCATGAGCAGCACGCCTGGCTGTCCCCAGGTGTCACATCCTGTTGGATCGATGGACCGTGACCGCCTGATGCAGGAACAGCTGATTTTATGTTCTTAAAGGCAGCATTCGCTCTGTTGATATTGTCACAATATACCAAATCCCCTTAAATAAATAAACAAACAAATAAATAAATAAAACCCATAGAACTAAGTGCACCAAAACTCGTACTGTCACCAAAAGAAATTTCTGACAAGTTGCGGATAATAGTTAAATCCATTCAGCTTTGGATACTTTTAAAACTGATCAGACCTCTTTCTTAAAACCCTGAAGTGCTTTCAACTCCCACTGAAGCCAATCAGGGCTCTTTGAACGCAGAGAATGGCAGCGGTAGCCCCTGGAAGATGCCAGCCCTACTGGGGAGAGTGGGAGCAGAAAATAGGTTACCCCTCCCAGCACAAAAATGCAGATGTGAATTAGCTCCTCGCATGTAATGACGTTTAAAAGCGACATTCAGTGAATCTTATTCAGAGCGAGGAACGACTCTGAAAGAAATCCATCAACATTAATTTGATGCAGACAAATAACTGTTACTCAATGTGAAAAAAACTGCAGAATCGGAAGATTCGTGCATCCCGTTGGAGAGTTTTAATGATGCCCCCACCCTCAAAACTCTTCAGACAAAAAATGGGTAAAGTACTCCTTTCATTCAATGTCTCATTAAAAAAAAAAAAAAAAAGGTGGAAATATGTTGAAATTGGAAAGAAAAGCGCTCATCTTGAAGTAACGAAGAGCTACAATAAAAATCTCTTTGCTCAGGTTCTGCATTTCTCCCCTGCTGGGAGAAAAAAGGAGAAGCAGAAGGAGCAGGAGCACTGCAGGGCTGTGCGGGACGAGGCTTTGCACAGATCTCAGCATGGGAGAAAGCCCGGGAAGCCCCGTGCTTCTTGCCCGGCAACACTGATCTCGTTTTGGCTGCTCTTCTTCCAAACAAACCTCTTCATTCTCCCTGCTGAAAAACGGAACTGCTCCAGTCAGCAGTGGCAGCAAGCAGGGCAACACCGCCTGGTTCGGAGCAATGCACAGTGAGGGATCACCCACTGCAGCAGTGCTGCTCACCCCCAGTGATAGCTGTAAGGCAGAGGGGGGGGGGGGGGGTGGAAGTTCTGTGCTGGGGAGGTTTCTCTATGAAGACCGGAGGGAATACCCTATGTAGGCAAGATTTCCCTGTTAAAACTGGAGGGAATACCCCATGCTCTGTGTATCTCAAAGACTTTTTAAAAAATAACAAATACGTAAAATAATGATATTTCAACCTTAATCATTTTATAGGCTGTTATTAGTTCCTGTTAACCTGCCCAAACATCTCAGTGATGACAGCACTTCCCTGTAGTCACATAATAAACCAGGGTCTGAGAAGCAAAGAAATCTGAGAAATTTTTATTCAGTCCGATTCCTATGCTGGCAGAAATAATTTATATCCATTCAGATTCACTTGGATATATTTAGGTTTGCATCTGAATTTGTCCTTAAAGTGCTTATGGATGGATACTGAGAGAGCAAATCCTTGGCACCTGCCTGTACCTGTGCTGCTGCTGCTGCTTGGTTTATTTTATGAAAACACGAGTGCCCTTTTGCCATCCCTTGAAGAGGGCAAGGAACTAATTTTTAGCTCATTACGAAGGTAATCTTCCCTTGCTTATTTGACTTGGGCTGTTTCCATAACATCTGCTTTCATGCAAAGGCACTCCGTGCTGTATGTGTATAAGCAGAGCTCTGTGTGGTTATATTCACATGTTGTTCGCTTAATGAAATTCTGGCAGTTGTCCCATGTTTGAAACACATCTGAACCACAGAAAACTCCTCTGTGCTGTTGCTATCCAAGAACCCAGAGAGGAGGGAGGTGGCATCACTCGCTGTTTCTTAAGGGAGCTGAGCTAAAAATATCAGGAAAAGAGAGCGCAGATGTGTTTCCAAAAGAACACGGGGCAGCTCTGGGTCATGTGCTGAAAGGTCTGAGGGCAATGCAGCTCCTGCTGACGCTGTGCCTTTGGGTGCCATGCACAGAGATCTGCCTTTCACTGTGCTCATGTGCAGTCCTCCAAGTCAGCCTGAGCCCAAACCCTCCATTTGCGATTTTTTTTCTACATATCGTCAGATTTCAGTTTACAGGGTGAAAAAAAAAAAAAACAACCAAAAGGCAAAAGATTTCATTTTAGTCAACGTATCAAAATGTATTTTGTATATCAAAATAAAAAATATTTCATAGAATCATTGAGGTTGGAAAAGACCTCTAAGATCATCAAGTCCAACTGTCCACCTACACCAATACTGCCCACTAGCCATGTCCAGCAAAGCCACATCTCTACAGTTCTGAAACACCTCCAGGGACAGTGACTCTCCCACCTACCTTGGGCAGCCTGTGCCAGTGTGTCACCACTCTGATGGGGAACAGAAGCTGTCACAAGCTCACAATTAAAGCCCTGTAATAATTTTCTGGATAAGTCGGATGATGGGGCAGGGCCACTCTTCCCTTTGGGCAGTGCCAAGGCAGGAGATTACTTTTCCAGAGCCAAGTGCATTCCTCGCTGCAACACAAACCCTGCCGCATGCTCTTCGTCAATGTAGAGATATTTGTTCTCCCTTTCACAGCAGAAAGAAACACCTATATTCTGAAGTTGACCCAAACCTGAATGTTTGCGGAGAAAACTGACCAGCTGGGGTGTTGGGAGTTGCAGGAGAGCAGTGTGCAGATTGTGATGAAGAGGCAGAAAGCTTCTCAGTGCTTACACTGCTTGCATCACCTCTCGTGGGGCCACCTCAGAACGTGATGCAATGGGTGCGTTGCTCCACAGTGCTGCATCACTACCAGGAACTGCAGCAATCAGTGGGCGTTCAGGTGGAGATGCC
The DNA here is from genome assembly GCF_019238085.1 of Lagopus leucura. Classification (NCBI taxonomy): domain Eukaryota; kingdom Metazoa; phylum Chordata; class Aves; order Galliformes; family Phasianidae; genus Lagopus; species Lagopus leucura. The sequence goes on from NW_024962288.1 coordinate 1,826,258, forward strand.
CTGAGTCACAGAAGGCATCAGCTGGAGGAGCAGATGGAGGACCTCGTGTTGTTAGGATTTTAAAAAAACATTTTGATACTTTCAGCCCAATCCAGCTAGCAGCCACATGTCTCCAGAAGGACTTCAATGCACAGAACTGTGAGAGCTGATTTCAGACCTCAGCAGCACTCCGGCTGGAGCCAAGCAGCCTGCATAACCTGCAGCCTACGTGAGTGGAGGCTGTGCCTGCACACTGTGTGTAGGTGTGCTGAGGGAGAGCTGCTTGGGATGGCGAGGAAATGTTCACCCACTGCTGCAAAATGTTCTCAGAAGACTAGATGAATCCCCGTCCTTTAACCTTTTAATTGATTTAATTATTCAAAGCCCTTTCTTTCCTTGCTGAATTATCAGTATGATACGATACTGTTGTAAGAGTCTCAGCGCCTTGTGAGATACTTAAATCCGAATAGCTGAACAGCCAGAACTGCTCTGTCTTTACAACACATGGTGAGACCTTGCAGTGCATGGCAAAGCCTGCTCAGCAGCACGATTATTCCAACAGATCTCTTCATTTCATGGGAATTCATTGGAGTGGATTCCACACAATGCTTTAAAAATGTTATGAGAGATTACTGTAATAAGGCAGAAGCCAGCATGGCACCTAAAAGGAATTTAATCTTATTCTACTACCACATAAAACAGAAAGAAGTGCTGACATGTCAGGCCACCACCGGCCTATTGCACTAACCCTGCTTTTCCATGATGCAGCTGCATGTTCCACTTAAGCACAAGTGTATATTCCATAAAAACCCTTCTCATCCTCTGCTCTCCCCAGTTCGTCCCTGCAATTGGTTGAGCAGTACGTGCTGGCACAGGAGGCAGCAGTGCTTGGGCACACGTGGGGTTATTGCTGTGACTCATTTCTGGAGGGGCCATGCTGGCCTCAGTAATGTGCTGAATCTGTGCTGCTGCTCCTCTCAGCCTTCCTGCTCTCAGATGTGACTTTTCCATGCTGTGCATGAGGGCATTCAGGTTTCTCACTGCCTGCCCTGAGGTACTGCCAGCAGAAGGGTAACGTTGAGGAGGAACCCAAACCTGAAGGCTTAGTGATTAGGGGGTGCTCCTGGAACACCTATGCATGCTTCCACACAAGCTCATTGGGAGGCTTTGCAAAGGAGGAAGGCCATCTGTAAGAGACGTTCAGGATGCTCAGAGGCTCAGATGTCCCCCAAGCCTCACTCTTCTCACTGCTCTCCCACTCCCCATTGCACAAGCCATCCCTCTACCTTCCCAAGGCATCCCCCAGCCTTCCTGCTTCACAGGAGCAGGTTTCCTGGGGCAGCCTTCATCCCCAGGGCTGAGCTGACTTACCTAACCCTGCTCTTACTCCTCCCTCTGATAATACTTGTCTATCTCTTGCACAGCCTAGATATAAATTACGAAGGCAGTCACCCTTCCAGCCATCCTTGAGAGATTACTTTTCTTATTCAGTCTCTCTGAGCAAGCTCTATGTGAATCATCTCTCTCCATTGGTTAGAAACAGCCAGAAGATGCATGTTTGGAAGAGTTTGTGAGCTGCTGAAGAGAATAACCCTTTTGCATAGAGATTTGCAAACTGAAAGGGACTCGCTTTCCTTTGCATCCCTGGATGCAAAAAGGATTACACGGATGCCAAAGGATTGACCATACGTGTGTAAGCTTTGGTCCTGGCGGAGGAGTGATGACGTGGGGTGGGAGCAGCAGCCTGTGTGGTCACTATGGGGCACCCAAACGCCTACAGCAAGCGGTAAGGAGCTAGCACTGACAGGGAAGGGGGAACAACCCCTTGATTTGTCCACTCCCCCAGTTCATCTGAACGAACAATTAGTTGTCAAATAATCCCAGTATCAAAGAGATAGGCACAAATCCAAGCTAGGATCCACAGATTTGAATCTTGGCTCAGGTGCAAATCTTCTGCTCATCCTTATGCAAATCAGACAACTCCTGCTTATTTCATCACAAAGTGGGAGGAAGGATAAGGCTTACGTAGCCTTCAGTACCTCCCAGGAGTATTAGGAAGGTTAATTAGTTAATGTTTCTGAAGTGTTATTATACAAGTGCCAAACAAAACTAACAACAAGAGGAAAAGATGACACGACAGAGAAAATAAACAAACAAAGCCAAATTAAACACAGCGAAGGGAGGCGACTCTATGATATTAAACATGATACTGTAGAATAAAAATAGAGACTGATGTAACTTCTATCTATAGAATATGCAATGCAAAACTCTTTGTTGGTTACATTGCATGTGGAGACTGATTCTAAAAAGCAAGCTTTTATTTAAGTTTTAGGCTTCTGTGACAGTGATTTATTTTAATGACATGCAATGCTTCACTTTGCATTTGTGATTTCAAGACCTCTATAAGTTTATGTAAATGCTAGCTGCTGGGGCACAAGATAAAATCATGGCTCTTACTTACTTTCAGAGTGTCACATAAATGTGAAAAATTGAAGAGTTGCTCCAGGCCAGCATGCTATATTCTGACATTGTGAGAATCTCTGCATCATACACACCCTGCTCTGATCAGGGAATGTTTATACTGGCATGCACTGAGGAAGAGGCAGAAAGCAAAGGACAAAGCAGCACATGTTGTCTGGATCCAGAAGCAGCGTCTCCTCATTCCCATGCTGCTTCATTATGTGGTATGTAGGGAAACTGGGATGAAAAAAAAACATCAGCAGGTATTTCAAGTGTGTGAGATATTCTCAGTGGGATCCAAATAAGATCAGGATATTTCTTGGAATTAAGTCACTTGGCAAGGTCAGAATTGATCCTCTCTCCGTGCCATCCTCATAACGGAGGAAGGTGAGTTCAGAGAGAAACTGCACGGTGGAAACATGCCTTGCTCCATGATTTTGCCTGGTTCTGTAATCAAATCTTGCCAAATGAAAACTGCAAGTCAAGGGATTGAGGAAATGTCATGAAAAAGAAACCCCAAAATAAATGCTCATTGAATAAATCCATCCATTTTAACTGAGGAGGAACAGGAACAGTGCCTAACCCAGCACGTCTGCTCTCAGCTGATCACTGAATCACAGTCTGACTTTGAGCCCAGCACTTTAATCTTGCTTAGCTTTGAGTTTCTCCTCCAGGAAGGGGAGATAACAGAGTACGTGTGCACCGGGCTTGCCCTAAGCAGAGCTGAAGGAGGCACCGTCCCACAGCAGCTGCAAAGGGGCAGCCAGAGCTTGGCTGTCCCTGCTCCATACAAACACACAGGCTCAGGGACAGGGATGTGCACTCATGAGGATGCTCTCTGAGCACATCCAAGGCAGTACTGCATTCCAGGTCACTGATGCCTGTGAGGGTGGCACCAATTTGCAGCCTGGCATGCCTCTGGGCACTTTGAACCTGTTGTCATTTTGCTTTTGCCAGGACATGTGCTTCTGTGCTGCAGGTGCAGGAGGACCTTATAGGTCCCTGTATGGAAGGGGCTCTGTTTGTTTCCGCCCTTAAAAGTGACTGCTTCTGAGTTTAAATTTTAGTTACACTGTGCTGTGTGGGACTACATCTCTTTCAGCACTACAGGCCAAAGATTGCACTGGGAGCAGCACCAGTGTGAAGCAGAAACCAGCAAGGCTTGCATGGCTTCATAGGCACACCTCTTTCCATGCTATGCTCAGGATCACATCCATTTCCTCTCCTTCCCATGAACATGCAGTGCATCAAGCTGAACAGGTTTAGTCCTTCCAGGTCCCACTAAAAGTCGTGCTTAATAGCTTCTTTCATGTAGGCAATGCTGCTCAGGGGGACTTGTGACACGCACCAAAGACGCAGGACGAGCTAAAATGAAGGAGACTCTCCTCAATTAAGTGAGCTTCTCCATCTGGCCCATCTTTTGCCTCTGGCATACACATGCATATGCATAGTGAATACCTGGTAGCAACACTCAAAGCACCACGCAAAGGAGGAGAGAGGAAGGGGAAAGAAAATGTGATTATGAAACATCAGAGTGGATCTGATTGCGTCAAATTCCTCTGGAGGAAAAGACAGAGAAAAATCACCAGTACGCAGCACTTGAAGTCAATAAATGAAATTTACCCAATTCAGCAGAGGCGTCGGGGAAATCATTCTTGATTTGTCTTTGGTAGATTGACAAAATCTCTGTTAAAATTGTTTTAATGCATTTGTAACAAGGCTTCCAAATGCACTGAACTCAAGCCAGATCTCAGCTTAATAGGACTAGCCCTTCATGTCAATCAGACATGTAGCTAGTGAGAAAAATGAACCTTTTTCTGTGCTCCTTATTCTCAACTTGGGCAAAGAGCCCAAAAATGTCTGAGTTTCACTTTGCTGACTTTCTGAAGGAAAATGTCCTTGCAGGAATGGAAAAGCCCCACGGCTGCCTGCAGCATCATGGAACACACCCAGCCCCAAAGTGCCCCTACGTCTTCTTTGTATGGTGTCTGCAGAAGTCAGCAGTGTTATCATGTAGGTAAGCTGTGGGCTGAACTTGGCTGGTTGATAATGAAGTGAGATGTTACAAAATGAAGGTAGGTTTTGCTCTCTGTGAGTCAACATCATTAATGAATTAATTCACTACTTAATTAATATACAAAGCCACAGAACTCTGTTGGTAGATGAACTGTCATCACGACACATTGCTCAAGGGGTCATTGGAGATTTCATTTTTTCTGCACCCTGCTTGTGTCAGGGACAGAAATCACATGCCAGGTGCTGAGTCACGGTGTTGCAGTGGAACTGCTGGGACCTGAGCTCCTTGGAAGAGATCTGCTCTTGTCCTCCATCTCTGAATGCAGAAGGCAAAAAGTCTGACGTAGGGGACTGTGGAAACCTTCCTCCCTCTTTTTAAGCAGGTCAAAATATCCAGACAGTCAACTCACCCTCACATGTGTGTCCTTTACGGTTGAGAAATGAGATTATTTTTATTCAAAAAAGGAGAAATACTGTATAACTCAGTGTTGTAACTGACAAGGAGAGCTGGAAGTCTTACTGATGCGGTGTTTCTCCAGAAATCAGTGAAACTCAATACAAACTTTGGTCAGAAATGAGATCTGGAGCCCTGAAGAGGTTTAGTGAATTTTTGCTAAATTGCACACTTGTTAATTGAAGATAAAACCTGGCAAAACTAAGAATCCACAGTGCGCCCAGAGCTAGGTACCCAAAATGCATTGAAGTCTTTGGGACTCTTTCCGTGCATTCCCACAGACTTCAGACAAGGGTTTAAATGAGAACTCTGGGATCTCTTCTCTGTGCATGACACAGATGAGGGCACAAAGGAGAGGAGTGGTTGCAACAAGGAGTACTGCAACTGGAAACAAGGGGAAGACATGATCACAGAAAAAGAACTGCACCAGGCATTTTGCAAATCTGATTCTTTATCAGAAAAGCAATTTCACAACTCTGTAAATATGCAGTGATTCTGTGCATTTTTTTTTTTAATCTCTCTCTCTAATTGCACAAGAGGCCCCATTGCTGTAATGAAAAGCATCTGCCATTCTTTACCCGCAGACTGCAACCTGCATTTGCACTGCTCTCTCTCTTACAGATGCATAGGGAACATGGAGTGGAGGAACTTGGTCTGTTGGATAAGCAATTTCTGTAGGGAAAACAGGGTGCAGGGAGTTCAGGGAGGGCTCTGACCCATTGTGCCCTCTGCTCAGAGGCTGGTATACCTCAGAACTGTGCGTGCCTGAACACATGACAGAACTTCCCCACCTTCCAAAGTGTAACTCCATGAACTTTTTTTCATTCTACACACAAAAAGATAATAATCCCCTGCCATAGTAAACCTTTAGATGAACCAGAGCCTCCTGTCCTTTCAGAAGGTTGAAGTGCCTTTCTGCTCTCTTTGCTTTTCTCCTCACTGACAGCAGTTATCACTTGAAAGGATGTCCTCCAGGTCACATCTGCTATCAGCAGGACGTTTTTGAGTCAGACCTGCTTGACAGACCTCCAAAAATGTAAGGGATTTGCTATGAGGTTGGTGATCTGAGTTATTAAAAGTTAATCATAGTTATTTACCTATATCATTTTTTAGAACACCGGCACTTGCATTTCAAACCATTGTAAAAATGTGTCTAGAATGCAAACACAGAAATAATCTTGGTAATCAAAAGTTCATTAAAAGAGAGATACTGACGGCTCATTTGTCTCGTATTCCATCAGGAAAAGATAATTCAGATTGTGCTTCAGATCTGTGTGCTATGGAATTAACTGGATGGATTACAGGTGGGGTTACAGGTCCGTAGCTCTTATTCTGCATCCTGGTTTGGGCTAACCTCTGCTGCTGGGCTCCTGCAGCCTCCTGCCCCAGCTGTGCCATGAACAAGGGAAGCACTGAGAGCCCTATGCAGCCACACTGTGTAAGGCTGCACTGGGTGGGATTTGATGTCTGGTTTGCTGTGGTTGGATAGAAGAAGGATAAACGGAGGCTATTTCTGAACACAGTACCCAAGGTGCAGTCTCATTAGTGGTGAATACAGAGGGAAATTCACTTCTCAAGTTTTGCTGGTCAAGCTATTTCAGATGCAGGCTCGGGTGACCTGGATGACCCTCCCTGCACAGGGGGGTTGGAGCTTGATGGTCCTTGAGGTCCCTTCCAACCCAAGCCATCCTATGATTCTATGATTCATTTTGGCTGAAAGCTTTCCATAGGTTTCTGGAGGGAAGGAGGAAGAGAAGAGATCCTTAGCAGGAAACATTGGGGTGGTTGGTGAAAAGAAGATCCTTCAAAAAGAGCTGGCAAAAGTAAATTCTGGAATCACGGTGAAGAACAGAGAGGAGATATAGCTGGAAGAACAAAGCACAGTTTTAAAACCCAAAAGGAAGTGTTCCCCATGAAAAAGTGGCAGCTTTCACTTTGTAATGGTTTCTAAAAAAATAGCTATTTCAGAAATCAGGCAAAAATCCTGTTCTGGACTCAGTGGGCCACGAGGCAGCATCGATTCCTACCTTCAATTCTCACTGGTGTCAAATCCAGTTTGTCAAACCACTGCTATCAACACACTTTCTCTAAGAGACAAATAAAGAAAAGCCCAGTGAAACCTCCAGCTCTGCACTGTTAGCGGCTTGAGAGCTAATGATGGGTGAACCTCCAAAGGTCTGAGATGTCCGTGGGAGTTACGTGCCTGGATCAAGGACAAGATATGACCCAGATAAATTGAAGACAGAAAGGTAGATCAAAAATTGGGTCAGGCAGCCGTCAGTGTTTCTTTAAAGATGATAGAGGAACAGTTTTTAACACTTCCGAGGAGTTTTGTTGATGTTCTTCTGTACGCTCTTTGTTTAAAAAAATAAATACATTTTTCTTGCCTTCAAAATTCCAAGCTGCAGAAAATTTCCTCTTGTGATGAGAAGCATTCAAAACAAAAACATGTGGCCTGATTTGTCTTTTATAGAAATCAAAGGCTGTATTCTAAAGAGACTTCCTTTACCACACAAATGTAGCAGATGTTTTTTAAGATTATAGCTGCACAAGCAATCTACGGTTTGAATCTCAGAAGCATTTAAAGTTTTTTTTTAGAGGAAGAGTTTTTGTGTTATACTGTGATAAACTGCAACTATGTAGGAAAGGGGCTGTCTGGGACAGGTAATTAAGGTGATGGTGTACAGTGAATTTGGCCAGCATTGTTTTCATTCAGGAAAATAAAGTTATAAATGGTCAGACCATCTAAGCCCAGTGTTTTCTTCCCGGGTTAATTAAAACATATTCTTAATGCAAAAGGTGATGAGATTAATTCTATGGTAAAAACAGACGGACAGAGCAAGATAACTCAAATGATATATTTGCATATGTATGCACTATCACAGAATCACAGAATCATCGGGGTTGGAAAAGATCTGTAAGATCCCCAAGTCCAATCCCATCCCACCCCACCATGCCCACTGACCACATCCATCAGTGCCATATCTCCACTGTTCTGGAGCACTTCCAGGGACGGTGACCTCACCACTCCATGGTCAGCTGTGCCACTGCATCACCACTAATAAGACATCATGTTTTAGTGGTCACTGCCCATGAGTGAAGCAACTGTGTGCACTGGAGCAAGCAGGGCTGGAACTGAAGGCTAGGAGGGATCACAGGGGGGGACCCTGTGTAGGTGTGCCTGGGTTCAGCTTAAAACAAAATGTCAGATTGTGATCCTCCCTTCTGGCCTTAGCAATGTTCTTTGCTCTAACTACACAAGCTCGTGCAGTTCCCAAGTGATTGACTGATCTCCAGGAGTTCTGCCTCCTGGCTGCCTGCAGGGAGCTGCGCTGAGAGTCCTGCAAATCAGATCCTATCCATTTCCTAAGCAGGAAAGTGAGGATATAAACCATTTCTACAGCCCTCCTAATGGATCCCAAGAGTATTGGTCACTGTATATTCTGGTCAGACAATGAGAGGGGAAAAAATGGGCAGGAGGAGATGAGGGTGGCAAGCCAGGTTGTGAAAAGGGTCACCCCTGGGACACTCACTGCATTTCACAACTCTGGACTCTGCAGCAAGCAGCTGCAGGGTTGGGGATGGGACATTCAGCCAGTGAGCAGAAGCCCTGCTGCAAGTGCTGCCCAGGACATCAGCCCAGCCCTCTCTGTTTGCTTCAGCATCACCATCAGCTGCACCCTCAATAGAAAATCAAGCACTTGGTAACTAGCAGAGGAGGTGGAGAATGTTGAGTTTCATGTCAGAATTAGATATTGCAGCTTTTGCTCTCCTGTTTAATGTGAGAGTATTGCTGGCAGGAAAATATGCCGTGTTATTCCAGGATTGCTCTCACATCACAGGAATTGTCTATTGATTTTTCTGAAATATTAACCCACTCTTTTCAGGAATGCAGTGATGGACGGTGATGTGGGCTAATCCTGCTTCTCCAATGAAGCCTGCTGAGGTAGATCCTGAGAGTTACATTATCCTGTGTTCTGTGCAGTGTGAGCCATTGCCTCCAGGAGAAAACTCCCGGACCATCTGCATGTGGTAGAATGTGGACTGGGGCCAACCCCATGCCCAGTCCTGGCTGGAAAGCTCTTTCTTCTCTGTGCATATCCTTTGCAACGCCATTCTCATTTTTCATTTGGCAATTCTTTCCTTCTTTTTTGAGAAATGTAGAAATACAGCAATCTTTTCCAACTTTGGGAGATTTAATTGTAAACTATTTACTGAACTAGAGAAAAGCAGCCACGGGAAAACAGAGAGGTAGGTGAGGGAGGGCAAGTGTGCCTTTAAACCTCTTTTTGTCACCCATGTTGTCTGGAGGAAGTGTAACTTTCATGTTTTACTTCCCTCAGTGTTGGGCAACGCAACCTGAGCACACAGCAAACATGCTCTTGCCCTTGTTTACACTCTCCCTAGTTTTCCTGAGCCTCCGAGTTATACAGTAATGCTCAGATAGGAGTTTACATTTGTTTGTTTATTTGTTTGTTTCTAGGCAGGATAGCAGCAGAGCAATCTGCAGGTTTCCTGGTGCAAGAGGTCAGAACCAGTGAGGAAGGGAGAAGCAGAGGGCAGGGAAGCAAAGGGCACTGCTGCTTCTGCCCTTCTGCCGTTGGCTTCGTATCATGCAGTGGGAAGTGGCTGCACAACTGCCCTGTCTCCTCTCCTGCAAAACAGCAATGAAATTCTAACCCGGCCCCAGGATTGCAAGATAAAGAACAAAACTTGTAACAAAATTCTTGGGTGTATGTGTAAAAAGACAAGAGGGTTTGCTGCACCAAAAAAAGCATTAGAAGTAATGCTTTTAGTATACACGGATGGTTTGAGAGTGTGCACTTCAGGAAAGAAGCCTTAAGTTAATTAATTCTTTTTAAAAAAATATTATTATTTAACATTTTGTCACTTCTGAAATGTTCCCATTTACAAGATTGTCTAATGATGGCAGACACCACCCAAGAAAAATTGTTCATTCCCATATTGATTGCTCCACGGTAAAAGCTGGCACCTCTTCTGGAATCTCCAATACCAGTGTTCAATTTAAAAGCTCCAACATTATAACTGCAATGAATCACTACCAGCACATCATCTTCCAGTTCTAGATGCTCTTCTCTGAAAACTAGGGAGGACCAGTATTACGATAATGAAATTTCCAGCTATTGGAAAACAGTGTACCAAAATCAGATTTCAGTTACACCAACTAGAATTATTTCGCATTTCAGACATCAAATTGTCTTTCGCAGCTATCATGCAGACACATCCATATTTTCCAGTGGTTACAGGATTTAACATGATTGATTAACAAGGTTAGACTAAGCAGATAGGGTTTCTAGTCTGCTTTGGGCTTTTTGAGCCACACCATTTTCCAGAACTGTGTTTCCTTGCTGTTCCCATTCGCCTACGTGAAATCATAACTTTGGCCTGAGAAAAATACACAAAGAAATGAGCCACAACTGAGCCCAAGGGCTATCACAGAGCTTTTGATCACCACTCACACACAGTTAAACTGTGGGGGAAGGTTTGTCATGGCAGAGCTGAGCTGCCCAGAGCTGACATCTCACTAAAAGACATCTCCATTAGCTCAGGCCAGCAAGAGTTCCTGCCCTGTTTAATTCAGGCTTCTTTAAATGAGACATTTACTGGAAGACTTTACAGCAGTGCTTGCAGGCTGCTGAGCGTGGAGAGACTGTGTTGAGTGGAAGAGTGAAAATGGAAATGTAAAAGCAAGAGGAGCCATCTCAGAAAGAATGTTGGACTGGTGGTGGTGGTGGGGTGGGGAAATTGAGAGAAAAAAGCAAGGTCCTTCTAATCAACTGGTCTTTTCTCCAGAAATTCTATAGCCACAATATCTGAATGTGGCAATATCCAGAATAAATAGGAAAAAACCCTTGATCGAGTCAAGTAAATCCTGAAGTAGGATTTAGAAAATTAATACTATGCATATCATAGACACGGCCTCTTCCTTTCTCTGGTGAATCGAAAGAGAATCAGGGTGCTGACAATAATGCTAAGAATGAGAGTTAGCATCATTTCAAGAAGAGTGGAAACAAGTCCTAACTTGATGTGTTGTTTAAAATAAACCTCAGGGATGTCAGAAAAGACCACTAAGTACTGCTTGAGATATAAGGGGGACAAATTTCACTCTCACGGTTCCAGCATTGTGCCCCATTTATTCTCTTTGATAACCTGTGGATGAGCAAATAAATCCAGGATATTTCCCACTTAAATTTAAACATTTAATTGAGATAATTGAGGCAAACACTTGTCCTATTCCTCAGTTACAGTCAGGAGAGAGACCAGTTCTGGAAAACGCAGTCCACCTGGGACAGCTTATTTTTGTCCATTTACCTAAGAAATTATCTAGACAGATAATGCCAGTCAGCCAGGTACAACAGATCAGGCGATTGGTGGGTAGCAGCAACCCAAATGTCCTCTGGTATGTTTGAAACATTCGTCGAGAAAATACTAGAAGGCACAAAAAAATTCATTACAAATTCTGCTCTTGTTCTCTGCCACTTCTATTAGTTTCACAGGAACACTGTAGCAAATTATTTTAATGAGAGGAAGGTCATGGGAACATCTGTTTTTGTTTGTTTGTTTGTTTTGTAATTTTATTATTTTTTTATTGAAAACAAGAGAATTCTATATGGCTTGAAAAAGATTGAATAATTTTCTAGGAGATACTGCTTTGTCAAATACTCAGGCAGCACAGGATAGGGGAAAGAACTGCTTGAAACCTCTGGCCTGTGCCATTTAATGATGCAGACTGTGTGATCTGTTTTCTCTTCTGGACTGAAAGTCTATTAACTGTGACCAAATTGTAAATTCTTACCTACAAATATAATAATGCAGAAATCTAAAACACTTCTAATGTATGACTACAGAAAAAAAAAAAACAACCCAACAACTCCTCAACACTATGTCATCAAAAATGTGTAGTCAAAAAAACACAGTTACACACAATTGAGATGAACTGCTCAAGACAATTCTTTTTTTCAAAAAAGCACATCTACAGCAAATTGTTTGAATGGCTACATGATCTATGGACAATCCATGAAGCAGATGTAGCAGTAAGATTCGTCGATCGATGGACATGCTCTGTATTACCAAAGGTTGCCATGGAACTCCAAAACCACCACCATCTCCTTCTACAACAAACAGGTTTTTTTTTGTAGTCAGTCAGGTTTTTTGACTGCTGTGAACAAGAGCGGGTTACAAACAACCTTCCAGCTGGGGAAAGTCTGATCTTTACATTAGGAATAGTGGAAAGAGCTGGTGTGCATGGCTTTGTCTCCAGCAGCCCAGCACCATGCAAGAGGGCTTTTGAAGGGGCAAGAAGTCAATGACTTGCTTCTGCGTGAGGACACCGTAACACGAGTCTACATGTTGCTTCTCAATTAATTTTCCATTTGCATCCTCTTCTACCTGACTCTGTTTGCACAGAGAATTAATATTTGCAGGACTAATGGAACCATCCTGGGCATCCAGGAAGAAAAAGAAAAGATGAAAAAGAGGGGAGAGAGACCCTCCCCTACATCCTCAGTGTTGTGTTCAGCAGCTTTTTCTATTAAATTGGCAAGCGTGTTGGACTGGTGACTAAACATGGCTTATCTTTAGAATTAGATGATCCCTTCATCGTTACTTAAAAAGAATAAAACACTCAGGGAAATTAAAATATATATATCATATTTTACTAAAACCCAATTAAACTGTCACACCCTCTTCTCTCTGCAGTTCCTCTGGCACTATCTGAGCCTGATAGCACAACGAGAGACATTAGATCTCAGCTGTGGGCCTTGCTTCCCCTGTTTGGACTATGCTCAGCCTTTGCACCATTCAGACCCAACTGGTTCACAGACAGGATTGTGAACAGGAGCTTAAATGGCATATTCATGGCTTTTTACTATACTTGTGTATGGTAACTGTTGAGTCACGGCCTGAAACACTGATTGAGCACCTGGGGAAAGGACCCAGTCTGTGCTGGGAGCACAGGTGAAAGCAATGTCAGTGTGACCACAAGGGATGGAGCTTGGCTGCACCTCTCTTAGACCCTATTTAAGGTCTGGCTGCCACTGGGGTAAGATCTCTGGTTGGAGATCCCTCCTTTGTGGAGTTTTCCCTGTGAATCTAGATCTTTGGAGATGGGTGAGCGCTTTTCCTTTGTATCTTTCCAATTGTGTCCCCTTTGTCGTTGTATTTCCTGTATTGCCTTTCTACTGCCTTGATCTTTCTGGCTGTTTCAACTGGACAATAGCTGATTCCAGCTCCCTGTCATTTGCAATATTTTCTTTAAATCTATGTGATTCTGCATAGAAGTTGTTTGCTTGGGTGCTAAGGTCAAGTTCTGCTTCCTCAAGTAAATAAAACGCCCTCAGGAACAAATATCAAATTCAACTGGTGGAGGGTAGCCAGTATATTTGAGAATAAGTTAATTTATCCTCCAGCGAAGTGGGAATTGGCTGTGTGCTACCCACAGGACCAGACCCCAGCCATGCTGTGCCCAAGGACCATACAGGGAGAGAAGGAGATGAAGTGGGCCAAGTTCATGCTAGGGAGCAGCTTAGCAGTTCACTGTATAAACAGTTTTGTTCTAGCCCTGGGAATGCTTCCAGATATGTTTGAATTTACTAACTTAAATGCAGCCTTGAAATCCCTGTGTCTGGAATGCCACTCCAACATTTCCTTTGTGAGCAAAGAGAGAGGTCACATGGGCATAACCACATCAATTTAATAAAGTAGACTGTAAAAAGCAAGTAATTATAAAAAGGCAAAACTGACTTAACAGGATGGTAACTGGAACCCTTTTATAAAATAGGTTTACATTTTCTACATAACACAGTAGTTTGTTCTTGCTGGAGAGGATTATAGTCTTTCCAGTTGGGAATGTTAGTAGAAAGCACATGTTTATCTCTGAACTGTTAACTGAAATCATGTTGTTATGTTTTATTCTAACAAGCAAGCATTCCTAGATGCATGACAGGTCATAAAATATCATGATTAATACCAGGAAGTAATTCAGAATAAGGTAAGTCCTCTTAACCAATATACATTCCTAGGATTAGGCAAATGTTTGATCAAGGTGCAAGACAGTTCAGAGGAAGAAGTAAGAGAGAAGGGTGAAAAGGAGAAAGGCTGAAGGAGAGAGAAAGCAATCACACCTGGGATTTGACTTAAGGCTGCATTTTCGTGGTTCCCTCCAATTCATTTCTAATTTTCTAGTTACTTTTCTGATGCTGCAAATGTTTGCATATTCTGTTTCAGATGAAAGTGTCTGCACTGGTCCTTGTGCTATAGCTTTTTACACACATCTTCCATTTTTTACAGACAAGCCTGGATGCAAATATTTGTAGTCTGGAGAAGCAGTTTGGCAACCTAATTTATAAGCGTTAATGGATAATTGTTAGCAATTAAATGTTTGATTACCCAACTGAGCCTATGGATCATGTTGCTAGATTTCCATCTGCTAATAGCTGTGTGCACAGGGGATCATGGGGCTGGAAACAGGAGCGAAGACAGGGGTGTAAAGATGCAAATCTAACTCAGCACATGTGAAGCTTGGTTTGTGAGAAAACATGAAGCTTTGCCTCTCTGATCCTTTTGTAACTCTGCATTCAAAACTGTGGTGCAAATGTCTGCAGATTTAAAAAGTGTCCACTATATTAGATGAAGAATTAGATCAGTGTCTAATTTGAAAGCTCAGAAATGAGGCAGTTTTAAATGGATTTGAAGCAGCCTTCTGTCTGTCTCCAGGCATGGATATTATGCTGGGAGTTTCTGGTCTGTCACCAAAGGTTTGGCCTTTGTCAAGGGGTGAGGCAATTGTCACACAAACTTATTGCACAGCAGTGGCTTCACAGTGTACTGTGATTTGGAAAATTTGGCTGGCTTTGTGTTTATTTTCCCTCTGCTTTTGCTGAGTTGCCCTCGCTGACTGCTGTTTAGCAACTGCACAGAGCGGGAGACGTGAGTATTGCACTGGCTACTGCTGACACTTGCATTGAAAAGCTCTGGATGCCGTGAGATCCCATAGGAAACAGATGGCTCCCTGTATGAGCAGCAGCTCTCAGAACCCCAGAGCTGAAAGGAAGGACTTGTTAGATGATGGGAAGTTTCTTGAAGTCCTGAAGGAAAGCAAGATTCCCAGCCCTGGCAGCACGGGAGCAGCACCACTACTCCGCATCAATAAGTAATCTTAACATGGGAAGCAAAGGTTAATGACTAATCTGTTTACCTGAGCTTCATTAATCAAAGATTTACTAGAAGTCAGAAGCCGATCACCACTCAGGCACAGACAGCTCTGCTTCCAGGTTAAAGAAGGCAACCACGCAGCCTGCACAAAGCATGTAACTCAATACTGAGCAATTTTCCCAGTGTGCAGATGACAAAGAGGAGCATCAAAGAGAAAAGGCTCTAATCAGAAGGGATTATTTTGGAGCAGAAGGAAAGCCTCAGTCTCTTGTGATGTGAAGAAGAGTTTGGCTATGCTAACAGCAATATTATCAACCATCTGAGATTATGGGGTATTTTTATGTCATGAAATATTGTTGTCTTCTCCTATACAGCTGACACCTCAATAACAGCACCTGTAAAGATTTAAAAGTTGCCAGAGGACTGCCAAAAATACCCAGCACAGGAGTGGGGAAACATTGGATGGTAGGCACAGGATGCCTGGGGAGCTGCCCTGCTACCCTTCCTTCATTGCTGGTACGAGGCATGCTGTAAAATGCATCTGCTTAATGGGGCTATTCGGAACTTTATGTGTGTTGTGACAATTAATCTCCACATTATGATTCTAATTATGATCTGGAGGTTAAAGGCACGGAAGAAAAATTAAATACCAGCTTGGGCACTCAGTATTGAATGTGCAGCTTTAACCCAATGATTCAGTCTCATCCATGCTCCCAGAGTGACAGTCCATTTCTTCTGAAGAAAGCGTTGGAGGCAGAAGACTTTTTGATGACCCGGCTTTTCTCCTTCAAAGACAACAGCCTTACATGCAGCTCCAGAGACTGAGCAAACCAGATCAGAAAAAATTATATTTTTTATTCAAGGCTGACTCATTGAATTCAAGGGACAGTAATGCCTGTGCATGTGGGATTGTCACAGGCACTGGCTAGAAAAATATTGGAAAATGCTCGGCTAAACCAGATAGTGCAATGCATTTTGCTTTGTTGTAGTCTGGGATTCTTTATGGTGGTCTCTGCTGTGTCTCACAATTCCAGTTTTGTTTGCAACAAACTAAAAGAACTGTGCTAAGGAGGGAGAGAGTACACTGAGTACTGAGGTCAGGTGTGGTCACCACTCCAGGCACGGCACACAGGGATTTCCCTCCATTGGTAGAAAGGTGATGCTGCCAGTGCTGCATGACACCTGTAGGCACTGCAGTCATTTTGTATCATTGGTTACAAAACACTGCAGCCATGCAAAGCTCCAAAGGGGCTGTGGGCAGCAGAGCAGGAGTAAGGAGAATCAGAGACGAGCCCTACTCCAGGATGTAGTTGCAGACCCATCTACTTACTGCAATGAGAGGGATGTGTTAGGATGCTCCCAGCCAAAGGAGTCCCAGCCTCAGCTGAAACCTGCACCAACAGTCTATTGCTATGGTAAGAGGAAGAGCACATATGTACTTCTAACATTTAAAAAGTATACAAGACATCTCTTAAGATCCTGGACTTCCTGTCCACCACACACAGCCCACAGACCTGTGAGTAGCTGTTGTTATCAAGTGTGGCACCTCATTTCCTTCAGCATTTTTCAACCACCAAAATGGATGCCTCCTTATCGCACAAAACTGAGTGAAAACATTGGTTTGCAGATGAAGACATCGACCAGGTGCTCTCACTACTCTATCTGTTCACCAGGCATGGATGTCATTATCAGGCAACCCTGACATCACTGTATGGCATCCCTCAAGTCCAGCAAGAGCGATGCGGCCTGACAAGGAAGACTCTGTTTTTAATAAAACCCACTTTGGCTGAAGGCAATGCTTCCCTTCCCCTGGAGAGAATTATCAGCTTCGTGTGAAGCTGTTTTTTGTATGCACAGAACTGTACACACTGGGAACTACTTGGAAAGTGGGAAAAGATGTCTGTGTGACCACAGATACACCTTTGTGCAAGGAATGGTTTTTAAAGACAATTTCCCATTTAATGCCATAACACTATTCATTGTTTTAATGCTCTTCTCCCTTCTCTACATAGATTTACAGCTCAAAGAAAGCATGCATCTGCCCTTGTTGTGAACAGAGCAATAAAAACAGATAAATATAATCAGATGAGCATTTGGAATTTATTTTGGAGTGCTTGAATCAGAATGAGAAGGAGACTCAGTTGGGAGTTTTTACCTGAGGATGGTTGGGTCTCCTGTGCAAGAGTCAGGGTTCTCTTTTATATAGAGTGGGAACTGCATAGAGGAAGGGCTTAAAGAAATCTTTGGAGATGGATAGCTGAGACTTTGTTCTGTTTAACACCAGTAGGACTAAACTGCATGGTTAATAGTATGCTACAGAATAGAGTTCTTTTTTTTTTTTTTCTTTGTGATTTAAATCAAAGTGTGTGTGTATACACACACACATTTTCTTCCTGAGAGACAGCTGCAGTATCTCTGGCAATTGGAATTAATGAAAGATGCTGCAATCCTTGCAATCAATGCAGTTACATTGATTTATATTGGTGTAGGAACTGACCTTTGTGCTCAAAACAAATCCAATGATGGCAGAAGAAAAAAAAAATCCTAATAAATATACATAAGACAAAATTATCAGAAGTGTCTATGTGAATTAGCAGGAAATCAGACCCGAGCTTATTTTACTATAGAACAAAAGTAGCTGAATCTTTAAAAAGGAGCATCTATTCTTTGTCAGGTGAAAGCTGGGAGGAGAATGAGCATAGCTAAAAATCTAGCATCTGGGGAAACTGTCTAAGAAGGAAGTGAGGAAAAACCCAACTCTTGGCCCAGTGTGGTGTGGCAGCGGCCTCTCTGCACTGCTGTGTAATTCAGAGGAAGTATTTGTAGGAAATGGAGCTGCTGCAAAGGGATGAGCAGACCCAGGCATCTGTGCTCGTTGTCTATCCTGGTACCTGTTTTTGCAGCTGGAGGTGCTCAGTCCCACACCTTTACCTTCGTGTGCGCTTCTTTCCAGCCCCAGAAACAATCAACAGTCAAATCAACGTGATCCTGTTAGAAGGCTATCACTTTTAATATACATTAAGAAGCCTTCCCACAGCTACTTTTCCATGCCATGATATTAAGGGAATCAGCCAAAGAATCAGCCGAGAATGCACTGATAATGCAATTACTACAAGATTGATGCTTTTAAATGCACTGTTGTTGACAAAAAGCCCTCAGAAACCTGAAATGTTAATCTGTTTTTCTTTTGCAAATTGAGTACTGCCTGCTGTGTACATCCTTTTATTACTGTAGAACTGCTCATAAGCTCCAGGCTGCTGGCATTTATTTATTAAAAAAGAAAAAGTATTAAGAAACAGCACTGAAACATTTTTCTGTTGGACTCCAAAACAAGAATAATTGGCAGATATGGGGGGGGGAAGGAGATCCAAAATTCTGGCCCAGAAGTATTGACAGATGAGAACAGAAGGAGCAGTGTCCGTATCCCCAGGGACTCAGAGTCAACGAAACAAAGCTGACTTTCACAACTACTCGTCTAGACAATCAAGGGGCTTTTTACAGATTGATGCTTATGTTTAATAAAGAGGCCAAACTGCTTGAGTCTGCACGAAGCTGTAGGAAATAAAAAGCAAAATTCCACAGAGTGGTGCAAGAGCAATATAATATAATTGCAGAGGTTTCAGAACATAATCTTGATGAAAATGGGCAGCTTTCCTAGCCAAAAGACACCTTCTGGTGTCATTTATCAGCAGCTGCTTTAGAAACCTGAGGTATGCTACAGTGATCATTCATAGGAAGCTATGCTGTCATTGAAGACCAGATTTTTTCCACTTGTTCGTTTTGCTCCTTTGAAAACAAGGAGCTGCATTATTATTCCTCTTCTAATGCTGAAACCTTAGAATCTACGCAACTGCTTTAACCTGAGCACTGCTTACTGTTGTTTATTCTACAAGCACGTTTCAGAAGCACCTATAGTGGAAATTTCCCCCAGAGAGCTTAGAATCAGGAACCATCTCTAAGGGAAAAACTAATTGGAATTAGGATTCCAATCACTATTATGTATGAATAATTTCAATTATTTTTTAAAAAATTAAATTATTAACAGTCAGTTACTCAACCAGAGATTTATTAGTGTTTATTACACTGCTGAATCGTGTTTTTCTCTTGGGATGGGAAAGTGCTTATTTTCTTAAAGGACTGCTTAAAGGTGTGCATCAATTTTCTTTTATTGTAGCATTCTCTTATATAGAAAACCCTAATTTCCAAAAAAAAAGAAGAAAATATTATTTATATTGTCTGGTTACCTGACCTCCAGTTTCCCAGTTCCACCTGCCTTTTGCAGAAGAAAACCATCCAAACAAGACACAAGACCTGCGTGATGTCTAGTAGGATACGTGGCATACGATGAGAGAAACAACACTGGCCTTCACTTGGTTAGTGTTTATAAGGGTTTTAATATTTTTGGAAAGAGCATGCAATTACTGCATTCCTAGAGTCCGCAGAGTGAGGTCTGAAGTAACACCATCCATGCAGGAGTTGTAGCTAGAACAAACCAGGCTGTTATTGCAGCTTACAGGACGTGCTTGGGGAGATCTGTGTTTGTGCAGTTCCTTCAGATAAATCATGGACAAGATAAATGGGATGGAGCTGCTGGGATGTCTGCAGGCAGAGGATGGGAAGAATGAGTCTCCCCCCAGCAGCCCAAGCAGAGGCTGGGACAAGCCAAGACAGCCCATCTGTGGCCTCCTGATGCAGGAACTGACCAGGACTCCCCACAAAAATGGAATCGCTAAACTTTCTTAAAACCAAAAAGGTGATCTAAAAGCAAAAAGGTGATTTTGCTTTTTTTCCCTTTAACCATAAACATCAAATACACTTTCGGTTTTGCCAGCCTGCATACAAACCCTCTCACATCCACTGAACTGACAGCTTTCTTATGCAGCCACTGTGCTTATGACTTCTCTAGTGTTAAGAGAATAACATGAAAATGGCACACAGAGTATGCTAAAGGTGACTTTGAAGTGCCAGTGAAAAGGTGATTTATGGCTTGAATAGATCTCGCAATGACGTGATTATTTGTTCTTCCCTAATTTTTTGCTGTTGCACAATATTCTTTTCCCTTACCCTTCCCACGAAGTTTCATAACATGACAAGTCCTCTCTTCTGATTTTCATTTTTAATTTTACTGTTGTTGCTTTTCTCTAAGTAAGAAGTCCAGGGACTCTCTTCTGGCTCCCAAACTCAAGCTGTAGCCTGAAGGCATGGGATGGAGCCTGCCCTCTGTGTGCACTTCTGTGGAACTGGTTGTCCTCAGTGAAAAAGACAAACCAATGTCCAAACCCATGTCTGCTGCATGCAGAATCCAGATTTTCTCTGTAGCTGACGATCTTTGGCAAGCAAGAGAGACTCTTTTTATACGATCTTGAACATTTAAAAAGCAGTAATAAATATATGATAGCCTTAGAGGTGTGATTTATTTGTTTTATGAATCACAGAAGAGTCCATAACTCATAAAAGATTAAGGCTGAAGCAAGCTGTATGGCTCATGCATTACAAGTGGAGATTAATGTCTTATTTCACAAAGCGCCATCATTAACCAGTCTACATTACGGCAGTTTAATGTTACTGACAGAAAGAATTGACTTTTAACATTTTCAAAAAACTCTCGTTTTGGTTTGTCTTTGCCAGGGGGAATTCTTAGGGAAGAGAAAGATTTTGCAGGGAAGGAAATCTATCTCAGTGCCAGTCTGAAATGCCTCCTTACTGGTACACCAGCGCCCTGAGCTCTTATTGTGGAGATCCACAGGGTCAGCACAAGACAGTAAGTACAGCTTTCTCCCCATGTGTTGATGGCTTCAAAGCAGTTGAGAACTGGAGTCACCCCATGACTGGAGATGCTGAGTCACCCCAACTCGACTTCTCTTCATTAGAGGATCTCAGTTTATTATCTTATCAAATGGCAAGAGCAGCCTTTGCAACAAGAGCACTGCAAAAAGCTCAAACAATTCTCTCCACCTACTGTGCTGCTGTGGCTGCTCCCATTTTATATCAGACAAGAATGGCTTTTCCTCACCACTTACAGGGCTTCTTGCTTCCCAGGGCCATAATTAGTTAAATCTCATCATTCATGGGTATCATCATATTTATTCCTGAACCGTGGATTATGTCCGCGAGTGACTTTATCTTTCATTGTAGTGTGCTGTGTCACAACACTGCAATATTGAATACGATGTAATTTACTAAAATCTATTAAAACTCTCCCATTTTAGAAATCCATTACATGCTTCCTTGTTCTTATTACCATATCCAAGAATGCCAGCGCAACAGGAGAATTAACTTGATGAACAATCCTGCAAATATGCCATTACAAGCTGTTTCTAAAGCATCTTTCAAGGCATCTCCGTCAGCTCATGGACTCTCTTTGGTTTTCTTTCTTTTCTAGAACTATTTTCTAGCCCTTAGTTGTGGTAAGTGATTATTTGTGCTTTCAAACAAACTCCATGAAAAACGTTTTTCAAGTGGAGATCAAAGAGCAAAGGCAAACATAAAAGCAGGCTTATAAAAACTGTATTAAAAAACCTAAGCTCCATCCATATGCCAATTACATCCAAACCTTATGGCCTCATCCCTATGAAGCTTCTTAAAGGTGATAGAAATGTCAGATGAAACAAAAAAGGGATGCATTACAGAGAGGGGAATTACCAGTGTGATGGGAGGTGGCTCTCGGTAACCTTTGACAGAAGAGTTCTGGTTGGGAAGTGCAGCTCCATGGAGCAAAGCTTGCAGCACAAACTGCGGTCCCCAATTAGAACAGTCTGAGGGCTGTAATCACTTCTAATGGCTGCAGGTGCCATTAAGGAGAGTTTCCAGAAGCTGAGGGGGATGTAAAACAGTGTCATAAGCCTGCAAGAGCATGGAAATTCTTCAGTCCTTCTGAGCATTTGTTCTGAAGAGCTTGAGGGATAGTTTATTCTTCATGGTTATACACTTCTAAAATTTGTATGTACAATGAGCTCACATGCTTCCCTGTAACAGTTCTCTAACCAGGTTGCTCATTTCTGTTGCCAATTGCCTGATGGTGGGATAGTGGGGCAAGCCACAAAGAGTTTCTCCTGGGACAAAATGCCCATGACGACTGAAGGTGACAGACACTCAGGTATCTGGAGAAATTATATGGTACCGATGATAGTGGATTTAAGCAAACAGCAAAAAAGGCTTCAAGGAGTGCAATTATTTTAGATAATTAAACTCCCTGCACTTGCTGACTGCAGTTGGTCCAGATTGCGCTGCCATCTCCATGCAACCATAGCAACTTCTTCCTTCTGTTGTGTCCCAGATTAATGTGAACACCTGGAATCAAAAACCTGAGGCTTGCGAGTAAGGTACATAAAACTTTATTGATCCTTTGCATATGGCAAGGATCCAGTCACACAGCAGTGATTCACTTTCCAAAGCTCTGTCTCAGCAAGGAGCAGTGGTGGTCTCTCCGGAGGCCACTCTCTTTGACTGCTTCGAAGTCCCAGTCAGGAATATTTTAAGGAGATGACTACAGGAAATTGCACATTCCTTCAAGAGATGCGAGCCTTCATCTCTAACATTTTAGCATATTAGTATATTTAAGAATAGTTCACAATTAAATATGTCTTTGTCTTACCGACTTTTTTTACTGGGCTCATTTCAGTGCTCTGAAATTCATACATGCCACCAGGGTTCAATGGGAGCCTGTGGGCAATTAAGGTAAAATTTTAGCCTTGGTCATATGTGACTGCTCCTATAAATGTGGTGGAACACAGTTGGAGCACGTATCCCCAGAGAGTAAATAGGCAATGCTTTAAGGAAGCCATGGAAAGATAAATGGATGCAGAAGAGGTTCTGGAATTCTGCTTAAAATAATTCTTGCTTTGCTTTTAATGATCAAAACCATTCCTCCCACTGAACCACATAAAAAATAGCATTTGTGTCTGTGCCAAAGGTGGAACATAGTGTAGACCCATTGAAATAAAAGACAAGTGAAAAATTAATGAGAAACTGGAAACCAGCAGCTCCCACCCTGTGAGCAGTAGTCTTTTATATACTTCTTCCACAGCAAGAGTCTCAACGGGTCTAAAATCACAGTAGCTCCTTTGACTTCAAAGGAGATGCACCAATTGAGAGGGAGAGCAAACAATCTGGAGTGCACTGTACCAATCTGCAGAACTTAGGAAGGGGAGAGAGCCACTAATCCAACTCTAACACCTCCCCAAAAAGCGAATATTTTTGTTATAAAACAGTTTTAAGCAAAGGGGAGAAGCACCTACAGGTGATGTAGCTTAAAATACTTGTTCCTCATGTTGTTTTTGGGTGGGTTTTTTTTTGTGAAACTCTAATGAAATAAGTGGAAACATTCTGTCTTCTCATCTGTTCAGCAGTCATGTGAGACATTTTTTCCTCAAAATGAGAATTTATGGGCATGAGATCACAAATGGCTCACAATATTAATGTGTTCTTCTGTTGTTACTTATGAGCCAAAAAGGGCTGTTATGTGCATAACATGCAACCAAAATCCAAGGGATTTTCCTGATCTACTGTCTTTCCTGGTATGTTCATATAATAACATTTGTCTACCATAGCATGCGTAGTAAGTTTGCTCTCCAGTTTTGAAACAGTGCCTTTGCAACCTAGGGAGTTCATTATCACCTGCTCGCTGCGAGTAGTACCTCTCTAAACCCACCGTTTCTTAGGAGCTGGATATATGGTGTTTTAATTGCATATCGTTAAATGCTTTATTGATACTGTATATTTTCTGTGAAGTCTATGGGGCCATAATTTCCTCCCCTGTAATTAACTGAGTTCATACAGCAGCTCTGGCAAAGTGTCGTCTAGAAGGCAGGGAGGTAAAAAGAGCCCACACAAGGTCTGCATGAGGCCCTCGTTTATGCTGGTACCTGAAGTCTAGCTGTTCTGGGTTTGTGCTGCTGTGAGGGCACAAGTGAGGAGCTAGGAGTTGGATTTGATGATCCTTATGGGTCCCTTCCAACTGGAAATATGCTATGATTCTATATTCTAAGTCAGCAGCATCACACCACTCGTACTCACCTCTACTCTGTCCCTCTGCTCCTCATCCTCTGTAACCTCTAACTTGTGCTGCTGCAGCTCCTGGTGGATGGACACCTGTAGACCAAATCTCCTCTACTGATTCTTATAACACTGTTAGGAACAGGCCTGTCCCTGAAACTTCTACCCCTCTGTCAAAGTAGGTTGAAATTGAGCAATGAGTTGAAAAGTTATTGAGGAGGGGAGGAGGATGTAGACACAGATGCACGGACACAGATTGCATAAGCCTCGTTCCCATGAGAAACCAGGCTGAAAAACAAATTGTCCTAGCATGGATTCTCATAACTCTGCCTGGTAAGTAGGTCATGCCAGGTCTCAAACTCAAGTAACTTTTCCTTTATCTTCATTTGAGCTCTCCTACAGGAAGCAGCCCTGGTTTCAGCAGATTTGATCCCTCTTGTTCCTGACCACTGAGGCAACATTATGGAAGAAAACCAACCAACCCTCACACATGCCAGTACAAAACAATGTCAAACACCACCACAATCTCAGACCACAGCAAGATCTATGCTGAGGGACAGTCAGAGAGCTAATAAACCAACAGCAAACAGCTGTGACATCAACTGGCTCATTACCCACTCACTCTCTAGGAGATCAAGGGGTCTAGAACAGAAGGCACATCAATATAACTTAATTCAATCCCATAGTCTTTTTTTTTTCCTACAGAAACTCTTCACAACATACAAACTCTTAATGAAAAATAGACCCTAATTATGCAAAAGGAATCCCCAAAGTTGTTCTCATTGTACCCTCAGCGTACAGAAAGCCCCGTAGCACCAGATTTATTTTCACCAGCTACTTATTTGGTCAAATGTGTACAAAAGCAGTCACATAAAATTGTTCTTTTTGTATTTATCCCTACAAATTTTGAAGGAAAATGGACTTATCAGAGTAATCAGGAGATGGTGAATGGGCTTTTTCTGTGTGTTTTCATCTTCATACTTGGTGACTATGAAGTGTTGTCACACGAAGTGATGTTTGCTCTTTGCACAGTCTGCTGTGTTCACTTTCTACATATGCTTTCCACAATGTTCCAGTGAAAGGCCACAGTTTCATCCAGTGCAGTTGTTTGAAAATGAAATCCGCAGATTTTTCCTTATAAATTGGACTTGCAGCTCAAATTAAAGGACTAATAGCTTTACAGCTCTACCCCTTGCAAATCACTCTGTGAGCACAAACATTACAGGAGCCAAATCTTCCTGCAAAAAGGGACGAGCACAACCACAACAAAAAGAATATTCCTTCAAGTAACAATTAAAAAAAAAGCAAAATGTGTGCAAAGTTGGGCTCACATTTGATTACCATGCCAAGTTACTTCAATCACAAATACAGTTCTGGCAATTAATGGAGGGTTTTACAGCCCTTATTACCTGCCTTACATGCAGCATTATGACTATTTTGCTAGGATTAAAAGGGGAAAGGGCTCAGCTCAGTTACAGAAGCAGCTACTGCTCAGAAAACTGGACAGAATCCTCCTATAACCAGAGAGAAACTGCAAATTAATTGTAAGTTAACTGCAAACAAACAAACAAAAAGCACAAATTTATTGAGAAGGAAAAAAAAAAAAAACACACTTCAGACTGTCTGCATTTCACCTGGGTGTGGAATGGCAATAACCAGCCCTCCTTCAGATGATTCCTTCCCCTTAAAACTGTTTTTTTCTGTCACCTAAAAATGTGTTAATCTTTTTGCCCAGCTGATGAAGAGCCCGGCTCCTTTTCCTCCTTCCAACAAGCCTCAGCTTGAAACCACCAGAGCCAGAATGCTCTGCTTGTCTCCCCTGCCAGCAGTGCAAGCTGAAAGGACAGGAGTTCTCTCTTTTAATTGTAGCCACCAACAAGTGGGTATCAAGTGCAAGTCACTCCTTTAGGCACTCTGTGTCTGACACAGAGAGAAGAGCCCCTTGGAGGTGCCACTGACTACCGGTGACTAATTCAGACTAAACACCTGTAAGTAGGCAAGATGAATCCCACCCATGGAGTTTGCTTCTTCCTTGAGGCCAATTAGATGTAAAAGCTGCTGCACAGTGATCTGGTTTTGAGGCTTCGAAACAAGGCTTTCAGTCAAAAATGCAAATTTGGTGAAAATAAGACCTTTTTGTGGGAAACGGCTCATTTCTGATTCCTGCCTTAGAAGGATATTTAGAAAAAAAAAATAGGTGTGGTTTTTGTAGTCTCAAAAAGCAGAATTTCCATTTTCTGTATGAAACGAGTCAATGAGTCTGGCATTTGAAATTCACGTTCATCTACGGTCATTTAAAAAGATAGGGTCAACATGAAAAAAAATCATCCCAATTACCCACTGGGATGATTATATTTGACACATGGATTTGTAAAGGAATTTCAACCTTTTTCTTTTCATCCCAATTTAGGAGAAAAATATATATGTATGTCTTCAAGCTTCTATTGGAGAAAGAAAAGCTATTTCCAGTATAGCTTTAGTGCTTCTCCTAAAGGTGAATCACTCCATGCTGGAATCCTGCAGCTAACTTTACTTGTGCTGATGCCCAGCTCCAGCCCAGCCATCTGGGTGATGGGTACCACTGCAAATATTTTGGCCATAAATAAACATGGTGAGAGGTACAATCACAATTGTGTTTTGCTTAATCTAAAGGATGCATAAACCTGTGCAGAGGGAACTTGTGCTGTGACTTTCCCTGCAGGTGAGGTTATGCTGAGCAGGAGAATTTGCAATGTAGCCTCAGGTTTCACCTGGTAAGAGCAGCACTGTCCTGCTCCTTGCAGATGCACTTTCTGTGCCACAAAGCCCCATGGTGCCCTTTGGACTGTTGCTGCCACTGAATACAGCTGCACAAAAACTAATATTGAAAAACAGTTAACATCTCAGCATGAAAATAGGCTGTACAGCATATGCTTTTAACATTAAAAAGAGGAAACAGTTGAGGGAAAAAGATGCAAACCTGGCAAGTTTTTCTTTGTGGGGGAGAAAAAAAAGGAAGAAGAAGGAATAAGGGAGAAGACAATTTGCAGCACTGCTGTGTGCAGACCAACACCAGTGTGAGGAATTGCACTGGTGCAGAGCAATTCAGGAGGGATACCTGGGAGTGGGTAGGGAAGGAATTGGGGCAGCTGGGAGCTTGGGTGCATTTTTAGATTGCCCCCAGCTCCTGCAGCCCCACAAGAAGCTCAACATTCATTTTTTTTCAACAGTTAAGTTAGGAGAGTGTTTTGGCTACAGAGGGGAAGTTCAGAATACTCACTGCGTGGATTCCAAAAATGATAAGCAGTACAGAACATCTCTTCTTTTCCTTTTTTTTTTTTTTTTTTTTTTTTTAAACTGGAGGAAAAAAAAATCCTCTGTGCTTTTGAAACCTCGTTATCTTGTGATATTTGAAAGGCTGGTGCTGATACTGCTTTCCAAAGTAAAGAGGCACAAAACAAGTCATACAGCATCAAATCTTGTTCTCATTTCTTCGGTGAGCCAGCATGGATGCAGCTGAGCAGAACAGCATGTCCAAAGGAAGGCAGCAAACAGCCCTCCAAGGGATGAAGGGGATATTGAAAACAGCAGGCCACCATTAAATTGTTTGGCCAGCAACTTTGAGACAAGCATTGTTCACCCAACAAACCACTCCATCTGCCATCTTGGATTTGCCTTATGACTTTTCAGCAATGTCATTTGCAGGCCTCCTAATGAATGCCAGGCTGACAGCCCTGCAGGAAGGCTGACTCAGAGTCAGGAGAACCCTGGAGAAGATGCTCCCCATCCAGGCAAAGCCTTGCGTATGCTGCCCTTCCTGTCTGAAGGCAGCAGTTTGCCATGAACCACTATGAGCTTCTGAGTTCACGAGATCAGGATGAGGGCACCGGGTTACGTCTTGTCGCTTCTAATGGAGATAAATAGGTCATGTGGTGATCTAAGAGTTCATTGGGAGTTACATGCAGGCTGTGGTATGTCTTTAATAAGGAGATAGCTCATACTTTGGATTCACTTTGCCTGCAGTCCTCTTTTCTTCTCTGCCTCCTGTGTATTTGAACGCGCGCACACACACACACAAACCACAGACATGTGGACTAATCACCCGCTGGACTAAGTCTGTTTGAAAAACATTTTCAAAGAGAATACACTCCTCTTTGCTGGTTGAATGTGGGGGAGGGCGGGAGGGAGAGCAAACAACAAAAAATCAGAAATCTGAAATACTTCTGATGATGCCTTGGTAGAAAAAAATGAATACTTGAACTTTACTGAGATGCCTTTTTACTAGCTTAGGATCCATCTGCCCTGCACTGTTAGGTGGAGGTTGGCTTCCAGGTGTGGGCACTCAAGTTTAATCTTTCCAAGTGCTAATTTTATCTTCTCATCTCTCTGTTCCCTTAACTTCTTATTTTCTTAAATTGGAAAAGCTTTACATTTCTACCCCATTGAATCCATGTCCAGAATCTTCCTCCTTCGTATGTAGCTGTGAGCAGTAATGGGATGGTGAGCAAGAGTTCTGTGTACATACATACTACACACACACACAAACATATATATATATATATACAGTGGGGACTCTGGGTTAATATTTGAATCAGCCGAGGTAATACTTCAAGGTGGACGTATGAGGTCAGATTTTAATCCTTGTTTCTGCACACAGGAAAAC
Source organism: Lagopus leucura (assembly GCF_019238085.1). Lineage (NCBI taxonomy): Eukaryota > Metazoa > Chordata > Aves > Galliformes > Phasianidae > Lagopus > Lagopus leucura. Next base: position 1,854,976 of record NW_024962288.1, read on the forward strand.
TGCACAAGGACAATTTCTTTCTTCCTCTATACCTATGTCAACTGTGCCAAATGGAAAATTTGCATGTGAGAAGGAGAGGCTGCTTTGAAGTTACATGAATCATTCTGAGGGGCATTGCCCTACCTAAGTCATCTCATTGTCCATCTAAGTCATCTCCTCTATTTCCTCTTCAAGGTGTCACGTGAAAGCAAACCACAACAGCTTGTGCCATCTCTTGCTCAAGTAGATTATTTTTATCCAGTAATGAATGCCCTTACTTCCCTCTTCTTGATGGATCAATGGCTCTCCTGAAGTCTCTTACTGTCCTGCAAACCTAACTGTGTCTGCACTGAGTGCATCTTCAAGAGTCAACCAAGTGACTTGCTCTCATTTTTAACACCGACATTTTCATCTGTGGAGGGATCATGAAAAAAAAACACAGTGGAAAAATAAAGGATGTACTTTCACTTCAGAAGGGCTTTCTTGGCATCGCAAGTACTGTCATGCCTGTTTCCAAAATTAAGTCAGCCTGTACTCGGCAAAAATATCAGTCAGTTTATGCTCAGTTTTCCCTATCCATTTTTCACTATGATGGCAGAAGGGATGAGGCTGTGCCCAAGCCCAGGGAATGTGGCTGCTAGGAGAACAACAACGCTGCTGTGCAGAGGGACTTAGCCCAGGGAGCAAAGCACCAGACCCTGAGTAGGGATCTTACAGCCCTAACTGAGGGAGAAAATATTTCATCTCCAAAATAGCACAAGCCCAACAGAAACATTCTAGAGAGAGGAAGATTTTGAGCCTGCTCAGTTTTATGCATATTTATCAATGTGCCACCAAGACTTGATAACACCCACCTCTATCACCAAACCAATGATAATTCTGTTCTATGCACTGTGGCTTGAGAAGGAGTTGTCTGAGCAACCTGGAGTCCCGCAGCTCCCCAGAATTGCTCTCCTCCTACTCCCATTTCTGACAGGGACAAAGCAAAGCTTGCTGCCACAAGTGACCGCTTATGGTTTCATGCCAGCACCCTCCTTTAGGACAACATCATGTTCTTCCTCTTTTATCTGAGGCCAGAGCAGGTCCAAACTGGAACTTCAAACATACAACCAACAGTTGTGAACGTCAAGGGCCCCAGAAGGCGCTTCGAATCCCATGATCCCCAAAGAGGAACTTGCTTTGTGTTTTTTTTTTGCACATACCCGCAGATACTAGAAATCTCACAAGGATGACCAAGCTGATAACGTTTCCACTGTTTAGAAGGAATATTTCTTCAGCTGGAACAAATAAAGGCATTTTAGTAACTGCAAACATAAAGCACAGTCCCGCCTCAGCCGCTCACTGAAGTGCAGCATCTTTCCTGACCGCAAACCCCACATGGATCTGTCTTTCACCCTTCTCACTCCCCATAAATTCTAGCAGCCATCCAACCACTTCTTGGGCCCAAATTCTGTCTCTCTGTACCTGCTAGCTGCACCATGCCCACCCAGTGCTCAGCTCTTGGGGACATCTGCAAAGCATCAACAGAAATTTTATTAAAGTTTTTATTAGCCAGTAGAGAATATCTCTTTAAAAGGAGAAGCTGAATAGATTTATTTTCCTTCAGGCTGCTGAACTACACCAATATTGTCACATTTGCTGAGGCTACTTCCAAATAAATAAGTGAACCCCCAGGCAGGTTGGAAGGTGATGGAGACCTACAGCTGCAGGGTGTAAAATTGGAATCCCCATCCAGCAGCATACTGCAGGGCCACTCCACTTGCACAACACACAAAGGAAGGAAGTTGAAAGGAAACAATTTATGAGTTTGCTGCAAGTAATGCAGTGATATGGTTAGCAATGCAGAGGTAGAAGAGCCTGTAGGACAGAGTGGATTTACGTGGGCTTATAAATCAGTGCTAAGCAGGAAACTAACCTGAGCAGAAGAGAAGCAGCATAATTTTATCAGTATGCACCCTGTAAGGATGTGGGCAATAGTGGATGTATAGAATAAAGGGAATGGGGGGGGTGCGAGCCTGCTTTTTGTACTCTGAGCGTATGGATTATGCCTCAAATGGAAGAGAAATGGACGGAGTTCTTTGCTTCTTAATTTCCTCTGAAGGAGGCAACCAGAAAATGTTTCCTCTTAACACTCCCTCTGAGAAAGGTGGGATATACTTACTTATCTACTATGCAGAGTCCTGAATCAGAGGTAATAGCAAATGCTTTGTGGTTTGTTTTAGTCATTTTGTTTATCAGTCTTGCTGTATCACAGCCTGTGATCAGGACCAACATCAAGTGGAACAAAAGAAACTTGGAGCCCCTCAGCTCCTGCTCTGAGTTTGGGTACAACTACACTGTAGATTTTCCTTTAGATCAACAATGATTACCTAAAATTTCCCCTCATTTGGCTTCTTTTTTTTTTTTTTTTTTTGTTGGTCAAATTAACCTCTCAGACCCCAGGGTGATGGGATAAAGAAGTCACAAAACGTAAGAGGCTGCCTCCTCTTGTCAACTCTTTTTGTTGTTGTTAAACTGAAAGAAAATGAAACCCGTGGCACATAAGTGAATTTTGATTCATTTCTGAAGGTTCATGCAAGATTTTGGATATTTATTCCAAATGTACGCACGAACTTGAGGCTTTTAAGCTTTGGTAACCAATATTTAATTTATTCCTGTGTAGCCTACTTCATCCTACCAATTATTACGTATTTGTTTAAATGAAGGGGTCTAATGGTAATACTTCTGGATCTGGAGATAAAGTCCAGCATTTAGGAAGGTACAAGAAATGTAAATTGAACAGAGAATGTGAAACCATCTGCTGAATTTTTATTTAATTAAGGCCTCATCTGCATTTGAAACACAAATTAAGGTAAAGCGTGAATTTAAATGAAAAAGAGATTGATGAATAACTTCATGGGCATTTGAGTTCTGAAACAAGACTGCATTGTCCCTGTTTACCTTAGCACCCTGCAAAATTACGTTATTAAAATTAGGAACACAGACTTCTATTCAAGAGCATTGATACTTGGAGATAATCAGAAACGCTTCAGAGCAATCTATGTGCAAGGCAGTTCATACGAAAAGTTAGCAAGGAGTTGTGCAATGAGCTTCATGCTCCACATGCGGCATGTTTCATAGAACCACACAGTTTAGGGAACTTCCAAATGCAGCTTCACCCAAACCTCACACAGATTGTCCTCAGTAGCATATTTACAAAGGTGGTGTAATGGATAGAAACAAGTGGATTGTTTAAGGACACAAATGACATGAAATAATATAACCGTGTGCAGTTCCAGGCTGCATGAGTCTTTTTGGTTTTGCCAGATAGGTTCAATCTGAGAAGCTGTGAAAACCAACAACTACAGGGACAGCTGGAGGCTGAAATCCTGGCTCAGCAGAAAGGAGCAGATCTAAAAGTTTGTCCTGAAACTCAAGATGCACTGGGATCACTCTGGCCATAAAATAAAGGATGCATCTCATTCATTGCATCTCAACAAGGAGTCTTCTGTGCTTTTCAGAACATAGTTTGTACCCGTGCATTGAGAAATCTCTCCCTTAACTTGGCATGAGCTGCAACTAGCCTGAAACTGCCATTAATCCAAGCAAGTACCCTATGAAACTGATGAGACATGAGTTTTCCAACCAAAGCCCCAGTGGTGAAATGCACTGATTTCAAGTAATGCTTTTGCCATACTCAGTTTCTGCTGCATCAACAATGTCCCTCTGACCCCAGTGCCCTGCAGAGCAGGACCAACTTAGTTAGGGCTTAAAGGTCCCAAATCCTTGTCTCCAAATCTATCGCAGTCAAGACTGCAGTGATTCGTATTAAATAGTCTCTGGAGCAAAATGGACAACATTATGCAAAATTTAAAGCACCCTTTTTTCATCTGCTGAGAAGATGGATAAAAGCCAGGACCTTCAATTTGACCTGCACTCGACCACACAGACTTTGGAACTGATACTGCTTCATACACCTCAGGGGAGCTTTGCTATTGATTTCAAGGGAAACATGAAATGGAAACTGAACCTGAACCTAGATCACTGGTCTGGTTCTACAAACTAAAAACTTAATTCTTTCTGGTTGGGAAGCCAAAATATCATATCAACCATGTGGGCTGAAGCTGAGGTGATGTCAGGCATTTTATTATAGAAGGTCACTTCTGCATGTGTTCCTCTTCCTTTGACAACTGGATAGACCACCACATATGCTGGAACGGTACTAATCTAAAAAAAATTCAAATGAAACCCCAGCCATACTAATAGTTCCATCAGGGAGCAGGGATGAACTTGTGGTGTAGATGATAAAAAGAGCAGCTGTGGCAATCTCATATTCATTGCTCAAGTTTACAGCCTTCTGTAGAAAGTAGGGAGCTTCCACACCCAGATTCATACATTTACCCCCCCCCCCCCAAAAAGTAAAAAACATTTGTTTTAATTAGATGTAATTATTTTTTCTCCAAATTATTTATTCTCAGTGTCAAAATACCTCCAGATGCACAAAACAGAGCAAAGACACCACAGAGTACACAGAAGCGTGAAACCAGCCTGTAAGTAAATAAAATCAAATAACTGCAATTAAAAAAAGTTAATTCTAAGCTTTTGTTTGTTTCCATTGCAAAATTGCCATGGGACTGAGGAAATATAGTAGCGCTTAATTTTAATAGTTCCATCATTGTAGATTGGCTGGGTATTAATTGTGTTAATGGTGATCATACTGAATTCATTTGGTATTTATTGAGAGACCACCTGTGCACCCATATGGTTTCCATCATTACTTAGGAGTAGTTAATGGACCCATTAGGAGTTAGCAGAAAGATGTGGGCTGGCAGTACTTCCTGAGAGTGGTAGAAACATTCTGTTGATATCCATTGCATTTGGAGGATTTTCCAAAGAGCTATTTGCTTCTCACCGAGTTTCTTTTTCTTTAAATTATGGGTAATCTCACCGCAGCTTTCAAGGTCTCCTGGAGAAATGCATTTGTGTTTCTTTGCTTGTGGCAAGTCTAGGAGGGTATCTTTCACCTCCTTGGCTTTGCAAAGTTTCTCCTAGCGTGCTTTCTGTGCAGCTGTGGAGGATGCGGGCCATAGGAAAACTGCTGGAAACAATGCAGAGTGCAGTGGGGTGGGTGCGTGTGTGCTGGGGGGAGAGGCAGAGAGAGGATGGGGAAAAGGGGAAATGCAGCCTGGCACTCTGGGCCTGTAGTGTGACAAATTTGCCCATGCAATTTGTAGCCTCGGTTGTGCAAGACCAGAAACCTGTGGTGGGGAGGGGATGGTGGGGGAGTCACATGCGGAGAGTCGGCCCTGGCTGTCAGCAGAGGAGAAGGAAGAATGCTTGGGCTGGGTGTGGTGGTAACCAAGGCTGCTCGCTGACCGCACTGACCTTCGGCTTTGATCCACAGATCTGAGAAGGCATTGCTAACGCTTTGCTGCTGCACTGAGTGCATAATGACACAAGAGGCTGAGGTGAAGAATTTCCATTTTTGGTGCCATGGCAATGGGCAAATGGAGGGGCAGGTGTGTCGCTGATGTGCAACACAGTGGCTGCTGTGTTCCAGCTTGAATCTTTAGAGTCGTTAAAGTGAGTTAAGGGCTTATTTCTTTGGGAAAAGGGAATCCAGCTCTGAAAACATCAGGCTAATTTGCTGCCTACGTCCCTCAGCATACGAAGCTTATGCGATCTTAGCTCTGTACTAGTATCCGTCTGTCAGCCATCCTTAATCACTTTTGAACTTTTTGGTGTATTGGAACTGACTTTGATAAAACAGTAGAGACCTAAAAGGATTCAAGTTCATTCAGTTTTCGTAGTAGTGTAGGGAGAGGAAGGAAAAAAAACTCATAGTGTCCATGCTGATGTCAAGAGCCTTGATCTTGGCTCATCTACGCAACTGAAACTTGTCTCCTTAGTGAAGGTTTCTATCCCTGACAGCTACCCAAAGGATTATCTCCTATGTTTAAAGCACTCTAAAATGCTTTTCTTCTCACACACTTAATGAGGAAAGCATCAATGCTGCAGCTCTTCTAGATTTCAAGTAAGTCAGGAAGTCTCATGGCACAAATCTTGAGAAACCAAAATTCATTAGTTCTCTTGCCCATGGAAATACTTGTTTCAGTTACCAGGGAAGAGACCAAACTACTTTCTATTTTTTGCTAGGAAAATAACTAAGCTAACAGTTATTTGCCATGGGTGTATTTGTAGTTTGAAGGGGGCCATGAAACAATCATTTCTGCACGTGAAGAAGTTAATCAAGGTAACGTCAGCATGATTCGGATGATTACTCACGCTTACATTCATAACCTGATTGTGCTGAATGGGGCTGTGTCACACACATACCTTTGTAGTTTAAAGAAGGCAGCCTTTTTCATTAGGTATGAAAGACAGATCAGACTTCTGTGCATTTTTTAATAGGACCCCTTCCTTTTCTCATCTTACTTAGATCATATTGTTAACTAGCTATTAATACAACAGATGGATAGGCATTTTCTGATTCCCTTTTGGTCATGATTCCCTTTTAACTGAAATCACCCAGGTTCTCAACTGCAGCAGTTTCACCCCAGGTTTGCCTCCATCACGTCGCTCATCGGCGTGGCACGGCTTTGTCTCATGAGGACAGAGCAGATTGCTGCCCAGCAGTAGAAGTTTTTGAGATATTTTTTAGCTTCTATGGTGCTTTTGCTTTTTGTTTCTTATGGCAGTGTTGCAAAAGGTTAGCGGCTCAGAATGTCACAACATGAAGAAGTGAGAGTGTGCAGGCTTCACAGCATGATCCAACCACCAGTCAGACCTCTTCTCAGTGCTCATCTTGGCTGTGCCACAGGTCATTAGAGGTCAGAAGCCATTAGAAGATGTCTGCTCAGTGGGCTGACAGGAAGCAAGTTATGGCTTCAGTTCATGTCCTGAGAAAGTGCCTTCTGAGCGAGCAGCCTCAGTTGCCACCTTGCTTACAAAACCCAAGGGCAAAACTGAGTGAGAGCCCCCAAAGAGCTGAAGTGCTAAGACTGAAGGTTTGGACCTGGCTGACTGTCACAGAATTTAGTGGCATCTCTCTGAAAAGGAGCAATTTAAAACTAAAAAGTCCTCACCATTAATTGCCTTTGATTCCAAGCTGCAGCTTTCTGCAGGCTGAAACACCCCCACCTTCCTTTCCATGCCATGATTTCCTCCAAGCCCATGTCATCAATCTCTTCATATTTACTGCCTTGTGCTTGTTAGAATTTCCTACTCACTTTCTGTAAGAGCACCTAAATCACAAATGTTTTTAATTCTAGTATCTCCATGACTGTTTTTTGTTTTGTTTTTGTTTTGTTTTTTAAATATTATAATAGCTCTCTTTTTTTCCTTTTTTCCCCATTTGCCTCTTCTATCACCTATTGCTGCTCCAGCTGTTCTACTTCAAGAAGCGTTTGGGGACACCACTGCCTAAAGTGCTTAGTTTTGCTTCAGCCTCTGCTTTCCTACTCTCTTCTCTAGTGCAGTGGATCTGTGCACATCGCCCTTAACATTTACTGTCAGATTTGAGCCCTTTCACTGTCCATTACTTGGAAACCATCTATAGTGGAAATGCTGAGTCATGGTCTGAGGCAGTGATTGAGCACCTGGTGGGAAGGCAGGACCAACCCAGAGGAGCTCAGGTGTATGCAGTGCATCTGGGTGACCAGAAGGTGTGGGGCCAGGATCCATCCCTTCCCAGACCTCATTTAAGGGTTGGCAATGGAAGTAAGAGTAACTTGTTGGAGATTCCTGTATGCCTGAGACCTTCTGAAGGTAAACAGCTTTTTTCCTTTATTTCTTTGTCTGCAGTTGTTGTATTTGAGCAAACCCTTGCTTGCTGTAGCTTAGGACCTTGCTGCTCTTCTGTGGTTGCTGTGACTTGTATTGTCTTTACATACTCTGTCCTGTTTATTTTGGGGTTTAGGCAACTGTGAATGCACCTAAAATGCAGAAGCATCTTACAGCCTCACCTTCTGTATTTATCCAGCAAAAAATGCCTGAAAGGACTGGAAACAAGGCAAGCTGAATCTCTTTTTTTTTTAGCAGAAGTTAAAAATCATTGCAGCTCTCCTTTTTAGCTAGAATGAACAGTAAGGGTTTTTCCTAGAGATCCACATTAAAACTAGTCTTCAGCAGTCCTGCTAGCCATAGCATAGCCATAGCCATCATCACATCTTCCCTGCACATATGCTTTTAGTGAAAATACATTACTCAATTAACACCTTCCAATTGCTTTTGCGGAGTAAACAATGTTAATGAAGCTTAGGATGCTGAAAGTAGGCTCCTGGTGTGAAGCAAGGCCTTTTAGAGTGAGAACAGAAGCCAGAGAGAGTATTCCATGATTGTCCTTGCTACAAGTGGGAATTGGATATGAATGAAGAGTGCTTCCATCCTTGCTGAATGCTGTGTGAAGGCGGGATGTGGCAGGAGCTGCCTCCCAGGCCACATGGCTTGTCCAAAATAGCAGCGCTGTATTTAGAGGACAGTGCTGTGCTCAGTGAGCTCCTAACAGGGATGTGGAAAAGGGGAACCAGACTGTGTGTGTGCTTCTCCCAGCCCTCATGTACCAACTGGGTCCCCCCTGAAGGGAACTGCTGCACCTGTGAAAGGCCAAGAAGCCCTCCTCTGAGCCGGGAGGGAGCAGAAAGGAATGAGCTGCTTGGGGTATGGCTACACTACAAGCTAATCATGGTTTTAAGTATGTTGTCTGCTCTGTCATATAGCATGGGAAATATTTCTCCCTGCTTTAGGTACCTCTGTGTCTGAGCAACCTAAGTAAGCCTCTGTGTAAATGTGACACCTGAGCTAAGCAGCTGGTGGGATTTTGTTGATAGTGGGCAAAGGAGAGTCCTGTTGAAGAACAGTTCTTTTGACCTCCCTTAGATGTAAAACTTCAGTAACCCCAGAAATATCCATCTTTCTCCCTCCCACTGTGCCCAGGGCAATTATATCACCAGCAGATATCTAAAGCCTAATGGGATGTACTGCACCCCAACTACACTTAGAAGGACACTAACTTGGGTGTAGAAAGATATCCCTCAGGGTGTAGGTATAAGATTATTAGGTGAAAAGCCACTGGATTTTGGAGATGTCCTCTGGATATACCCAGAATGGCAGTTCACTTGTCTTTAGGAGGGAACGCCTACTGCTAGTGATGTTGTGCTGAGCACTCCTCTATGTGGTTCATCTGTTCGTGTGTGAATAATTGAATGATGGGATCAGATGTGAGCCTGGGACATATCCTTGAGCCACCCAGTGACACACAGCTTCACATGGGTTAATGTGCAAGTGAGATCTGGCTTTGTGTTGGTATGGTTTTATGTTGAGGTGAAGGGTGATCTTAGCCTCACAGTACAGTGCCTGAAGGGCAGCAGGTAGGATGTATGGAACCAGGAAAGTAATTGTAATCAACCACTGATCCTTAACCTGTGTTCAGGCTCCACAGAAACTCCCCCAAACCTCAATATGCCATTGTTTATGATTATGTTTTTTAATGGTCTTCTACTCTTCCTTCCCGTGGGTGCAGTTTGTGTGGCCAAAAATAATGTGAGATCTGGTCTTTCCACCATGTTTTGACTCCTGGGAAACTGGAGAACCGTGAGAAGGTCTGATGTGATGTTATTTCAGCCCCACAAAAGGCTCCCCAAGTGATTTAAAGAGCAAATAAAAAGTAAACACAAATACCTGGAATGAAAATATAAGCCCCCAGAGCCACACTCACCGCAGTCTGTCAGAGCAGGAAGGACGCACAACCACCCCTTCTTGGTGGTATCTCATGTCTCTGAACGTGTTGCTGGGTCATTTGTCCACATTTAACACAGTTCTCAAGGGGAAGTTGGAGGAGTTGCATTGTTCCCTTTAACTAGTTGTTAACTAGCTGTTGAGACCATAGCTCCCCAAGGCTTGCCTGGAGGATGGCATGAAGTTCAGTGGTGCTTTGTGTGCTGCACTGAGTGAATGGTCCTCATCCTCCAACCTTGGAGCTCTTGACTGTGATAAGCTACACCTAAGCTTAACACAGCCCATCAGATGCCAATACAATTGCTTTCCACTGTCTTCTCATTTCCCATCCCAGAACACATCTGCCACTCCTAGGCGTATGGCCCTGCAGGAAGGGTTATTTGACACAGATTTTGCATGGTTACCTCAGAGAAGAGGCAGCCACTGGATCTGCTCCTCCTTGCACAGAAGGGCATTGGATGCTGTGGGAATCCATACCCTGCTGATCAGGGTGCAGACCACACATCTTTCCTCCCTCTCTGTGGGAGGCAGTAGGTATTATTTTTGGGAGCTGTGTAAACCTACACAAATTAAATGTAGACTCTTAATCATCTATAAGCAATGCTATGCCTTTACTGTGTGCTTTGTTTTTTTTTTTAGTAAATTAATCTTTCTTTAGTGTTGTTTTTTTTCCTCTTGCATGGAAATATGTGAATCGTGTTCAGTAAAGATCTGAGAGTCCATCAACACAAGAACTCCTGATTTTAAAACAGAAAATATTCACATACTACAGAACAGAGAGCATGTACTTTCTAGTCCTTCAAAATATAAATGTCCAGTTTAGGATAATATTGAAAATGCGGCCCACATTCTGACCTCAGTTTTACCCCTGCAATGTCAATGTTTCAGTACAAACTGAGGGTTATTTACAGTGGTGCCCTGGGAGAGATGGGATCCGCTGGGATGTTCTGGCTGCCTGTGATGTAAGATGATTGTTTGGGTCGGAAAGAACACACTGAAACCACTGGGCTGTAGGTCATAATACCCAAGACATTAATGTCTTTTTGATTGTACCCATTTCCCCTTAGGACAGGACAAACCCTTTAACCTCCTTAATCCTTTAACCTCTCTCTGTCCAGCTCTCGTCTATTCAGCTAGCTGGGGGCCCAAGCTTGGCTGTAGCAAGCGTCTGGTGACTTTATTATCCATGCTGACCTGGGCTAACTCTAAGACTAAAAGATTGATCAGGCAAAAGTAAATCTGGAAAACAATTTCTCCTTTTGGGGGGAGACAGGTTGCAAAGTGACGTTTCAAATTCTGAGTTTCAGACTAATTTAGGCCTGGGTTTTTATCTCAAGTGCATCTGGAACTGTTAACTGCTCCAAAATGTGGTATGTGCCGTAGAAAAGAGTCTTTCAAGGCAAAAGAATTACAATAAAATCAACATAAAGAGCTCAGAACCAGCCTTCTGGCTTTTCCAGAGAAGGAAGGCAGGGCTGTCACTAAACTCAGTACCAACAACCTTGAGAGCCCAAAATGAATTTACGTAATAATAACAAATGTAGAATGAACAAATGAAGTTGGGAATGGAAGAATATTCTGTTTTCTGCTTGCCATCCTCCCCTCCACCCTGATCCTCTTTTCCCTTGCTCACCCACGTGTCATTGACTGCAAGAAACCATGAAAGGAGAAGCCTGGCAGATATTGGCATGCTGGACCTGAGCAGATGCCAGTGGTGGTGCTCCAGATCGTTTTTAAAATTATATTTTCTGTATATATAAAATATAGATACATAATTCCAACTGGAACATAAAGCAAACCACTGAAACCAAGATAAACAAAAGCAGTGGCTCCCATACATGCTGCATGTTCTCCAGATCTTGTGTCCGGTTCCTGTGTCAGGCTAACTCCTCTAATGAGGTTCCTGTGCAACTTTATTTTAGTTACAGGGGGCCTGAGTCCTTCTGCTTTTAGTCATTATGAAGTTTTTTCCACTGTTTACGAAGAGCAGCGTTTGGTCCTCAATTTGTCAGGCACGTGTTACAGCACTCAGCTTTCAGTGCCACAGCCAGGAAGATTTCTTGATTAAAAATCAATTAGATTTCTCTTCGCCATTAGATATAGAAATACGCAGTTTTATTGCTGTTATCTATTTATTCTGAGAGAGATTTCTTTACTTAGACCACAACATGCTCTGCTCATTACGTGGCAACCAGGGCTGCCTGAGCACATCCTGGTGCCACACTGGTATCAGTACTGGTTTTTGCTCTTTTGAGACCTCCAAGGTCTTTGGGCAGGCCCTGTGCAGGCATTTGGCCATCTCTGACAAGAAGGCTCTTCATTAATAAAGACAGTATTTTCCTGCGTTCCAACTTGAGCTGGAAAATGGAACATAGGCTCCAACAACTTGTAGACTAAACATCAGAACCTATTATTCCTTCTTTTAAGACTCACATCAGCTATGGAGAATGGAAAACGTGTGAATCAGGTCATTTCCAAGTTATGTGATTCACTCCGATAGGATGTTGCGCTTCTTTGTCTCTCTCAGAGGCATCACGTGGGACAAAACCACAACAGGCTGCTGACTTGCTATGGGGTGAGGGTGGCTGAAAGGAGAGAACAAAAGTGCCCCTTCTTTTAGCAAATAATTGCCGTGCTTATCTCCTTCCAGGTGTCTCTAAGGCCTGTAGAGATTTGACAGGATTCCCACAAATGAGAACTTTTGCCCACAGCTCTGTCCCAGAATCTCTGCCTTGCAAATAATAGAGCTGCAGGCTTGTGATCGAATGACCTCAGCATCATTGCGAAAGCTGCTCGCTTGCATTATTCTCACAACACGTGATTCCATAAGAAACACCACGCTATGTCTAGCTACTTTTCATTAACTCTTTCCTGGGAGGCAAAGCACTGAAAGAAACGCAAATATTTCATCCTCTGTCTGTAGGTCATTCCAGGCTTTCGCCCATGTCTCACACCTTCCAGAGTGGGGTTTCTCTGCCCCAGTTGGGCTACAGGCTCAGAGAGAACAGCACAGCTAAGCTTTTGGTCAGAGTCGTAGGGAAACTATGCTGCTTTTTCAGTTGCATTAAAGTAATTGTTCACTCCTCCAGCATGGTCCTGTGCACAAGTGGAACCCAGCACCAACTTCATGGCACACTCTCGCCACTCTGCCTCCCCTAACAGTACATGATCTTCTGTGTACTGTGCAAAGGGAGCAACAGTGTTAAAGATGCAACAAGTTTTTCTAAAACGTTGGGGTGAAATGCATAGAAAAGAAAGATCTTTTCATCTTTAAACTTCTCCATTGAGCTCATGTGTGCTTCCATCCCAGAGGCTGAGACAGAGGAGAAGTGGTCATCTCTTCCCTGAGCTCTCTCTGCAGCTGGGAGGAAACGGCCCAGCTCAAGTTTGTCGTTACTGCAGCTCTGGACACCAGAGTGAATAGCTTGTAAAATTGCATTCCTGCATGTTTGTAAAACACTTAGCACAGCAAAGGTCTGGCTGTATTACTAGAGAGCTGATATAAATATTGCTAGTAACAAGAGCGAGAGATTTCTACTGGAGCTGTGTGAGAATGGCACAACTGAGCATTGCCATTTCAAAGCATGTGGAGAATGGGATGAGAGCTCCGTGCTGCACTGAGGAAAGCTTTCTTGAAATCTAAGCAAGGATGATGGAAACAATCCTTTAAATGCTTGTTCCAGGTTTGATGCAAAACCGCCTTCTGATGAAGAGATTCCCACTGTAAATCTACAGGGGTCACCACCACAGTAAGTGTGACCACAGGAGAAGGCAAGTACCCTCAGCCATCTGCTTGGGGAATGGCACGATTGTCATGGTTTTGTGATTTTTGGCTTTCAGTATTCCACATCATAACATCACGTGGGGCGCTGGGACTTTAACTGTCAATGCTCAAGTCCTGGGTACCTGCCCTGAAGAGAAGAAGAACTACATTCCCCAGGGGACCTTGCGGTCAGGGAGAGGAGGTTGAACTCCTGGCAAGGTCGCCTGATTGTTCTTTCTCGCCTGCCCTTCGTCGTGGGCGCTGCTCCCATCTCCCTGCTGCTCAACTGCGCTGCGCATCTCACCTCAGCGTTGTGGTGAGGCCTATCCACCTTTCGGACATTCTCTCTCTCTCATTATATTTGATTTATTAGCTTCAACTCTGATTATATTGTATTATAGTGTTATCTCGCATTCCGATTATATACTTAGTAAATTAGTTTGTTTCTCCTCAGATTGTTGCCGCTGTTTTTAATTATTTTGGGGTCCCCTGTTTCTTTTTTTCCCGGAGGCGCGGATCTGTGGATCCCTCCACCCCGCTCGTCACGGAACCGGGCCGAACCAGCCCGCAAACCATTGACACACGATGAAGCTCCCTGCTGCCATGCAGGGGAGTCTGCACTGTAATATAGATGTATCCCAAGGGACAGCAGCTCCTGACTGGGGACTCCCAGAAGCAAGAAAGCAGAGCCAGTAAGGAATGGGGATGCACAGCAATCAACATCCGTGCGTGGCTCTGAGTGTCCATGCCAAATTGGAGGTCATTCTATTTTACAGAGTTCTCATTTGTACATTGTATAGCTCACCTTCTGGATGAGGTCCAGGTGTTGCGGAGGATCAGGCTGTGCCCTGCCAGGAGGTGGGTGCTGAGCAGGAGTGGCCCTGGGGAGCAGAGGAGCTCTGCAAGCTGCAGGTGCAGCCGTGCTCTGCTCCCAGGCTGGGCGCTCGCTGGCTGCCAAACTGCGTGCGGTGATTATGCAGTGCGGACATCTCATCAGCTGCTGAGATGGGGCCGCCTGACTCATTTCCACTTGGAATCTCGATGACAATTTGGTTTGAATTAGACGTGGGCTAAAGCCAAAACCCTGGATCTGAACTTCCTCAGATTTTGGGAAGACTCCAGTCTGGATCTGAGCTTAGCACATGGCTCTTGCTTACACAATGATTGGAGCCAAACTCTGGATCAGGGCATTCCCAGAATATGGGGAAGCTCAGAGCTCATCTTTGATGCTGAGATCATCTCAAGCACAGGTTTCTGGAGATGAAATATTACCCATATGCTAGCTTGCTCTTTCTTTTCTCGTAAAACTGACATTTAACAAGTGTGTTCTTAGCTCTGCAATTGCACCTTCTCTGTTCTGGCAAGTAAAAAAGATGCCTGTGAGTCTGTATACGTTTCAATTGGAAAAGCAGCCTTTTAGGAACTTCTGTATCGCATGCACAAGAAGCTTTTTGGCTTTTGAGCACTACTGTTTTGTGTCATTCCAGAAGCTCTGGACACATATCCCTTGCTGCAGGTGCTGGTGCCTTTCAGCACAGGAGTCATGGCTGCAACACCTAGGTTACCCCTGCATGGCTTTTTCCAAGAAAAGGAAGGACTGAAGAGTAATAAAATTCCATTTGCAAGCTGCTCCAGTCACACAGTGCTAACAAACTATCCCCAAAAGGTGAGATTTTGCAATGGATTAACTGCAGTGTGCCTACTTCTGAAGCCCTGCTTCTCAAGCATGGGCAGGCAAGCTGGAGAAATCTCAAAGAAGCATCCCTGTCTGGGAAAAGCTGAGCTGCCTGCTGCTGTGCTGAGAAAACCCAGCTCCAACAGAAGGCTTTGTCAACACAGTGCCGTATCATTCGCTTGAGGTGTACACACTTCACTTGACACCTCTGCCTTGTCCTACAGATGTTCCACTGCATTTCGGATGGAGCCTCTAACAGTACAGCTCTTTGAACACATGTGCATTTTCCACTCAACAAACCGCAAGAATATGGCAGCAGGGTTACAACGTCTGACTCCTAGGGCGAGAATAAGAGAAGCTGAAGAGGTGTTTCTTTGGGAAATCTCTGTGTTTTCTCCTGTAGTTTCTTTCTTTCCCATTTTATTCACCGACTGTGCTACACTCAGACCGTGGGGAAGGTAAAGCCTGATTGATATTGCAAGTGACAACTGTGGCCTCGAAACCAATTCCTCAGTTCATCTTCAGGAGGCGTTAAGCCCACAGTGTTTTGCCTGTTCCGCAGGAGTAGAGTCCTTCTGACTTTTTTTTCACAAAAATCCACTTTATTCCAATTCCTGCTAATCTGCTGTTACTTGTGAATAAATTAGAGCCTGCCCCGATAAAGAGGCTTAAAGAGGAATTATCAGATGTACTCAGAAGAAAAGGAGTTTATGACAGACTTTCTGCTTTTGCCATTGGTAGGATATGAGAAGAGGTAATGAGCTCTCACCAAGAGTTTCAAAAAACCGAATGCCCTTTTTGCTACCAGTAAGGTATTGAAGCTGGGGAGATTGGGAAGAATGCATTAATAAAATAACAAGCCCTACAATAGATATCTTGTGAAATATGCAACTGCTTCTACCATTCTTCTCTCATGGCCATGGGCATCTAATCCAGGCACCTTGAATTATTTGCCTCCCAGTTTACACCAGTCAGGGTAAGATGTGTTGCCTATCCTTTTTATCCTATCAACATCTGGTTTTTGAAAAACAGATGTGCACGAATTGATCTGATTAATGTGTTTGATTCTGCAATTTACTGCAGGAGAAATCAGCAAAGCACAGACATCAAATCAGTGCCAAATTTTGTCTTCTAGCCCTTTAGTGTCCAACTTGAATTGTTCTGCTTTTTAGAACTTCTTTAGATACAAGAGGGCCAGAGTACAACTCCCCACGCTGGGAACATTTCAGATGATTCAGTGTGGCATTACCACTATTGAAATGCATCCTTTTGAGGCTCTGAATTCAAATAACTTCCAAAGAAAAAAAATAATGCAGTAGCTTCAAAAAGCCTGAAGAGCATCTCATGTATTAAGAAGGGAGAACAAACTCTTTCTCATAGAGTTACTCGTGCTTCATAGATATTAATTGAAGTTATCAAAGCAAGATCTAGGTTGATGCCAAGGAGGTATGGCTTTGTTAAAGAGAAGAGGTGCACAGCTGGGCATTGAGTTTCACATTTCTGTGCCCAGGGAGGTGGTGGAGTTACCATCCCTGGAGGTGTTAAAGAAAAGGTGAGATGTGACACTGAGGGACGTGGTGAGTGGGCATGGTGGGATGGTTCCGTGCTTTGACTTGGTGATCTTAGTGGTGATATTTTTATAAGAAGGAATGATTAAGGCTTTTTCATTTTCCTTAATCATTCTGCCACAGATACCTTTCATCTCCTGTAAATTTGGGCCCTATCAGCAAATTTCAAACCCACATTTAAACATGTGTTTCCCCCATATCTGAGGGTGTTTTGAGCAGGAATCCATCACTGTTTCTTTTCTTCTTCTTTTTTTTTTTTTCTTCAGCTGAAACCTAATAAATGTACTCTATAAAGACTGAGTTCAGACAACATCTGGAGGCAGATTAAAATCCTCCAAGCTACTGTTCCACAGTCTTAGGGATCATTAGTACTGCAAAACAGCTATACAGAATATTTATCTTACGCATGTAATAAAATGAAAGCTATTGCCCAGATTCAGAACATCCACTGATGAAAAGAAATACCTGACGTTACCATTAAGTTAGAGCTTTTCTAGCCAAAATCTCTTCCCTAGCCAAAATCTCTTCCCTAGCCAATGCACAGCAACTTATAGTTACAAAAAACTTAATGCCAAACATAGGACGGAAATTTATAATTTTCACTGTGAGACTTCATCACTGGTTAGTTTAATGTTTCTTTCCTCCTTTTCTTTTAACTTCCCTCCCCCTCTCCTTGGGATGGTTTATCGCTTGTAAATTATTTGTCACATCGTTGTAATTCTATCCAGATCCTTAACTTTCTAATCATGCATCTTTTATGGGGTCTCTTTTAAAGAAGCACTATAATTACTTGCCAAGGGTCCCTGTAAATTTTATCAGGCTGTAAAATATTATACTTTAATTATTTGAGGAAAAAAAAAATGGAAGTGTTCCCTCTGAAAAGCTACATGATCAATATTGCAAGGAGCAAGGCTCACTTCTGCTTTTGTTCCTGATCTACACCTGAACAGACTTCACAATTTGTTCACTTCATTCAGTGTCATGGGAAGTTATTAATGGGGAAACTGGCCTTTGGTTAACTGGAATAAAACGTTCAGTGCACATTTCAGCTGTTGGGAAATAACACAAGGAGGATGGCAAAGGATGTACTCCCACTGTTTCTGCAGGAGGCCCAGGGGCTCAGCCATCCTCTGCTTGCTGGTGAGCTGTGTGTGCTTAGCAGGAGTGCAGCAGTGCAGAATGAATGGCAGACACAGAAGTGAGTTTAGTATTTCTCAAAGGAAATGGGTCTTTTTCAGAGGGAGAATTCTCTGTTTCCGTGTGTTTTTGAAGCTATCATCTTTTTTTTTTTTTTTTTTTAAATTATTTCTTGTAAATGTAGAAATACTAGTAACTTTTCTACATGTAGTTTTTCCTATATCAGTAAGCATCTGAGACTCTTCTCTGTCAGCCTCTGCTACAGTGACTATCATCATGCTTTGCAAAGTAGTCCTGTGCATTTCTTTGGTGCTGTTTTCTAGTCAGCTACTTGAGAGAGACCTGCAGAGACTTCAGGAACAAGGTTTACCACAAGTTATTGCAAAAAGGGGCTTGCAGTTAGCTCAAACCCATCTGTGTATCAGCCATAGCATTATGCATCATACTCTGCATCAGCATTTCAATTAAATGCTCATGGCAGATAAGCCCTGGCAGATTTCTGGTAAGTGTTTCTTTTAGGTTGCATAACTGAACTCTGTGGAAGCGGAGTGCTTTAGTCATGGAACACAGTAAGCTGAAAGCATCAGAATTACAGACTTCAGCTCCTTGAATCGGGGAACACTGTGAGATGTGCTTAAGGAGGACTCATTGTATCATAAGAGAAATCCCCAGAGGGTCCTATGAAATCTTCTCATCTGGGTGTCTAGTTGCTTCCCAGGTATCATCCTGGCAATGCCTGCTGTTTTTTCCCCCTGACAGCACCAGAAAAGCCTCGAACAGAAGCTGGGTAGCTCAGGTGAAGGACCTGGGAGATCCATGCACAGTGCTCAGTCATTTCCTTTGTGTTCTGTAGATACCAGCACAAAGTACTGCCGTGGAATGGTCTTTCTACCACCATTGAGTGCAGCTGATAAACAGCTCTTGTTCTCCACAGCGCCAGCTTTCACAGCAGGCTTTGGCTTCTCAGTGGTCAGCAACATTGGCAATATCAGGTTTTAGCAGGGAAGCAGCACCATGCATCACCAAACACCTGCAGGTAATCCAAGCTCTGCACAGCACTGTCAGAGCACAGAGCAATGACATCACAGCAGCAACAGCTTAAAAACCCAATGGCCAATATCACACAGCAGCATCCATCACAAGGTGAGTGTATTCCGTTCATGATTCAGGCCAACTTGCCAGTGGTCTTCAGTGATTGTTAATGAAGGGGACAGGAATTCAATGAGGCTGTTGACCGTCAAGGAATATTTAAAAGGCATCTCTTATAAATTACAATCAGATAAATACAAAGTTGGCTCAAACTGCTGCATGTTGTTTCTGTTTTTAATAGCTTAATGCTGACAGAAGGCAGGGGTAAGAGTGGTAACCATATTTAAATGCAGATATAGTGATGGAGGGTTGGATTATTCCTTGCAGGGATTCTGAGAATGTAACCTTTTTGCCTTTTGGTAGATGGTCCACAAAGAGATCTGTGTTTGTTCTATATTAATCTGCATATTGATACAGCCAAATAGAGAACCTCTAATAACAGGTAGCCCAAAAACATGAAACATCCACTTGTGATTAAGTGGACAGGCTACAGCTGTTTGAAAATCAATATAAAGCTGAGTTCCACAGGCTGACATCTGGTCAAATGTGTTCAAACCTGGAGATTGAAACAAAAAGCAAGCAAACAAGCTTAAAAAGGAGAAAATTCACACAGTTACTCTGCATCCTTGAGGACAGGGAGCAATGCAAGGAAACAGTGGCTCTTTGTGGAGCCTGCGAAGTTGCCACAGCCTGCAGCCAGCCCTACCCCTGCTCCACTTGGCACAAGCCACTTCACAGCTACTTCAGCATCGCTCTTTTATTCCCCATTCAAAACAGCTGCTTTGCTTTGGCTCCTCCTGGCTGGGGACAGCACTTGTATCCCATCCCGCGTTCACACTCCCCTCCTCACTGAGATTTCCTGCCTTTCTCTGAACAAGCCAGGACCCCCCTGGTGGTTGCTGTGCCCCACCTGCACGGTGTGGATGGGAGCAGTGGGGCTGGTAGGAAGCCAGGAGCAGAGGCTGCTGGGCCATGGCAGCAGGCATGCTGCAGGGCAGGCAGTGGCTGGAAACAAACAGGCTCCAGCCTGGGGGATACGTGGCATCCCATGAGCTGCCCGGCAGCGACTTGATGCTCCACCAAGCAGCAGGGGAGGGAGATGTTTCTTGCATGTAAACTTGGGGGGACTTGTTCCTGTCTCTTGGCATGCAGATGGTACCTGGCACTGTAACGAGAGGAACAGAGAGAAGGAATGAAGTAATGGAGCAGAAGTAAAAGCTGTTTGTTGCTTTGTTTGGTGCATCTTTTTGCTGAGTGCAAGTGTCACTTCTACATTTTGGTGAGTACTTTGCTTTGATGGTGGTTAGCAAGCTGGAGAGTTTGGTGTTCAGTATCTACAAAAATGAGAATTGAGAGACAGAGATATAAAGTATTTCCTGGAATGTTATTGCTGTAGGCACACAAAATGAAGTCTTAAAAGCTATAGAAAAGTAAATCCCTGGTGTAACCTTCTCCTCATTTGTTTTCCATCCATGACTACAAAATGATCTTAGCTTCTGGTCTGAAATCATCATACTCCACAGCATCTTCTTTATTAAGATCATTATAGTAATTCAAAAAGCCCAATATTTTACTTTGGAAAAGCAGCTTGTACTGGGTCAAATATCAGCAGGCCAGCACCACACTATGACACAGTGCTTAGTTGCTGTTCAGATCAATGAGCCAGGAGCACATGCACCAGCACGACCACCCCAGCACTCAGCCTGATATTTGCCATCAGGGATGCATGGAGTGTGTAGGATTATTGCCCACAATCACGAGATGTTAATTGGTGACTATGGTGAACTGTACCAGGTGAAATGCAAAGTAAACAGAAGTTGTTTCTCCAAGTAAATTAAAGCTAAAAGATGACCAAGCTCGAGAAGTTAGAACCAATCACACTCATATTCCCCTTGATCCCATATTTTTCCAAATCCGTTGTGAAGCCATCAATATCCTCCTGAAGGTTGGAGTGAAGGTGTAGGTTCTCTGAGGATCAGACAGATATTACCTTTGCACCTCTCAGCTCCTCTTTCCAATATTATTCCTCACCGGTGATTCTGATTTCATAAACAGGGACAACAGCAACTCATGGCAGCTTGGGGAAAGACAATTCATAGAAGTTTGGCCATCTCAGGTCTGTGCCGAGCTGCGTGGCCACTGATTTCGTGTGAACTTGTGCTTCTAAGTGTTGTATTTGTTTGAAGTGCAGAGCAGCATACAGGTAGGCAAGCTCTTCCCTTAGATGTCTTCCAGTCTCCAGTGTTGAAGAAAACATCAGCAATGCTTTGCCAATAATTCCCATAGAGAGGCTATCGTGGCCATTGTTGCCAGTATAGGTGGGTGGAGAAGGTAATAGCCCAAACTGATTTGCAAGTAGCCCATATTTAAAAGTCTTAGACACAGCAGGTAATCTGAAAGTTGTTGGAAATACAAGAGTCTGGACAAAATATCTATGGCTGGAATTTAGATTTTATGTATTTATTTATTTATTTATTGCCAAATCTTAAAATCAATGAAGTGAGACAATGAATGTATCTGATTTTCATAAAGTCATGGAGTCCTTATGCTACTTTTAAATGAAAGAGTAGAGTGTGCCATGGAAAGGCTTCAATACCTACCCTGCTTCCATGGTGCCAGTGCTGCCATGTTTAGATGAAGGAGACTGCAATCTGAAGACTTTGCTTTATAAAGGACAAGTGGTCAAAGTCACATGGAGATACAAGGTGGCTCGCTCCCTGCTCCCCAGGTAAACCTGGCCAGGTGAATGAGATGCCAGAGTTCAGGTGTCACACACCTCTGGCAGCAGGGACTGGTGAATGTGGGGTCACTTGAACCAGCTGGGGAATCTGACCCTGCGCAGCTCTGTGCTTTCAAACCCATTGGGATGGCTGGTTCCCCAAGGAGCTGCATCTTTCTCACGCAAACAGACCATCAGTGCTGGGTAGGAACAGAGCAGAGTGTGCTGTTGCCATAGCAGGGGCAGGGGAATCTATGGAAACCCCTGAAAGGGGGCTCTGTGTCAGTTCAAAACATCATAGCCAAAGACAGTACCAGGGCACTTACAAGGCAGGCTGTGAAGCCAGGATAATTTCAATCCATTTAGCAAAGTGCTCCCAGTCCTCGCTTCAGAGCAAGTAAAAGGAAAGAATAGTAAATATTGAACAAAGTCAATCTGTATCTACAGCACTTTACCCAAGAAAAAGCTAATACCATCTGACTGTTGCCCCCTCCTAGCTTATTATTTTCCTCTCGGGCAGAGTGTCGTATTTTTTATTATTTTTTTGACTGCTGCTGTGCGATGGTTGGCTGCTCTCATTCCTTTCCATATGCAGACTCACTAGGCACAGGTGAAAATCATGAGACAGTCAATACTCTATGGCAATAGCAGACATTTGGGGATCATGATGTGTGTCTGTGAGTAATCACACTCTTTCACCCTCTAAGGGATAAAGCAGAAGTCCACTGAATTACTGAAATCAGAAAAATCAGGAAAAAACATTCTTTAAATTTTTTCCTTAAACCGAAGAAATTCAGGACTCAGTTCTTAAAATTTTACTTGCTCTCACACTGTGCTGTGTTCTCGGTTGCATTAGTTTAAATATCATCAGGTGTAGCTAAATTTGCAAGCAGTCTGATGAGGGATGAATTTTATTTTCTAGGCCAATACATTTATCTATCTGATTTTGTCTTGTACTGCTTATGTCACCACAGCATTCAGAAGCGTTATAGAATGCCTGACTCAAATTATTCTGAATACATTATGAAAAAAACTTTGAAAGCAACCCCAGTGGACTGCAATGACTGCAAATCCTTTGTTTTCCAGAGAAAATGTTCATTGCTCAGTTTCTGTTGAACTCAGGCATTTGGGAGAAGATAATCTTTCCTGTCTTTTCTGGGGAAATCCTCATTAGATATAAATAGCTGCAGCACTCAAATGATTTCCAGTAGTCTCAAGTGAAGACATTACACTGATGTTGGAAGCAACCGGTTATGCAAGTTCTGTTGACGACTTTGAGCTTCCTGCTGCTGTGTGTGCTGGAGGCACCATTCACCCATCACAAGCTACAAAGACATTTGAGCTTACCAAAAATTTATTGTAGTTCAAGACCAACAGGGGCCATTAGGATCACTGAATTTTTCCGTGTTAATCTTCTTAAACCCTGGGGCCAAGTAGACTTGCCTGTTGAAAACAGGTCACTAGGGGTCATGGGCGTGTGATGGAAAAAGTTGCCTAGCATCAGCTAACCCCAGCTAGATAACTGAGTCCTTAGTGTATTTTCAGAGCAAATCTTGAACTTGCCCTTCTGTTCAAGTGGGATGATGCTTAACAAACTGCTCAGCCTCCGTGTCTGCTCTCGTATGCAGCACAGATCTTAAAGAACACAGAGGGCAGCCCCTTTTGTGGGCAATATTATTCCTCTGTTTCAGAGCCAGATACAAGCAGAGGCAGCAGCAAACCTGTCTTGGTTCCACTGTGAAGCTGCAAATAGCCATAAGCTCCTCCTGAGGAAACTCATAGGAACTCAAGCACCTACAGCCCAGTGGTGGAGCATTAGGTGAGCATTAAGTCAGCTCTTTAAAGGTCTAATGGGGTTAATAAGCCTCAGAGCAAAGAGAGTGAAGAGGAGGGACAGCATCCCTTCAAGAACGGAGGAAAGCCTCTGGGAGCTGCAGTTCAAGTTGGACGGAGGTGCTCTGATGTTGTACCTAAGTTTACATCTAGAGAGTAAAATTCATGCCATGCTTCTGTTTGAAGTGTGAACTGTGGGTGTCCAAAGCACCCCTTCTGGAAGAGCCACCTTCAGTGAAGGAAAGCAGGCAAAAATATTGCCTGTGACAGGCTGTTTGAAATGAGAGCATTTGGTTGTACCACACTTAGCTCATAAAAGCAACTTTTGAGAATATGGTGACCTTTGCATAGCCCTACCTAAATTAGGTCAGGTCATACACGGCTCTTTCTACAATAGCTTTCATCTGCCTTGCCTTTACACAGCACTGACATGTGCAGAGAAGAGCTTTGAATGGGAATTGAGTAAAACTGAAATACCCTGGTGAACCATTGTTTGGCCTAGAGCCTGTGTGGAGGCAATGCTCTTGACTCCATTTTGAAAGAAAATAGGACCTTGACTCTTAGCTCACCTAAAGCTCAGATGGTAGTTAGTGGGAGGTGCTGCATGTCACAGAACCAGAGTAACTCATGATGTCCATCAACCTGATCTCCTGGACAAGCAGCGTCTTCAAATAACACTTGATGAAATATATTTAACAATTATTAGCAAGTATAATGGACGGTGCCCTAGGGGTGGCTATACCAAGCCCCGTGATCTACCAAGTCAAACACTATGCAGCTATTTAGATCAAGAAAGAGAAAATGTGAAACAAGTGCTTTTTGTTGCTGAATGCAAATAAAATCTTTTACATTTATTTCAGGTTTGCGTGTAAAACACATTACAAGCTACCAAACATAATTTCTTCCTTTCTTTTTATTTTTTATTTTTTATTTTTGTGAATGCTATTAGATGTCTCTTGTAACCTAGAGGGTCTTCAGGGACAGCTCACCTTTCAAGAACATCGGGACCCTGAGTATCATCACTGTAGGAGATGATCTTTTTCTCTGTGGGGATAAACTTCTCCAGCTGGTCAAAAATGAAGATAATATCCTAGATTGAAGGGAAAGATCTCTCTCTTCCCACTCTATTTCTTCAGAGGAAAGGAAGAGCTGAAAATTGCACTTGGAAGACGTTCAATTGAG
The DNA here is from genome assembly GCF_019238085.1 of Lagopus leucura. Taxonomy (NCBI): domain Eukaryota; kingdom Metazoa; phylum Chordata; class Aves; order Galliformes; family Phasianidae; genus Lagopus; species Lagopus leucura. The sequence goes on from NW_024962288.1 coordinate 1,879,635, forward strand.
CAGACGGTCAGCCATGCTCAGGAACCATTTGGATCAGATTTTTAGAACTATGCCAGAATGTACCTTCTGCAAAATCAGTAAAAAGAATAACACTGGAGCAGAGAGATTGCACAGCAATCTATAGAGACGCACCAAGTACAACCAGCAGTTAGGTGAAAGGCCACTATCGTTTAGCAACTCACAAGTTCATAAATGGCAAATTTACAGAAATTTAATCCCTATCTACTCATCAGGGGATTTTACTGCAGACCAGAAGGAGCTAATTGGGAATAGGAGCAATGTATTTTAAAAAATAAAACGCGCTTCAGAAAACTCCTTTGAATTTCTCAAAAAAAAAAAAAAAAGTAAAAGCACTAATTAAAAAAAGATGTTTCTTTAAAAATCAGCCACAGGTTTACAGTGTGGGAACTGGCTAACTCATTTGAGTCTGTTCTATGTGTCTGGCCACTGGTTGGCAAACACAGTCCTTTACTCTATAAAAACTCTTTCTGTAACACTTTGAAATACTTGCCCAATCATTTTTAGTTCACTCGGGAGTCGTTATTATATCATTAGGTGGGTTTATATCATTTGGTTTAATGTCGATGGCATTTCCATATTGTGTCCGGTGGTTTTATGATGTGGACAAATATTCCATAGAGGAATAGGCTGAGGCCATCGCATTTAAATTCTTTTCCTGAGTCACAGTTGGCAGAAATCCCCATCTCGAGACATCCAGGCTGCAAAACCCTCCTTGGAAGCAAAGGGGAGACCATACACAATTTTATGCAGTTTGTAGGATTGCTCCAATGGTTCAGCTAGAGCATGCTGAACACACCAAAGTGCATGAGTCAAACACTAAATGCAATGTCTACATCTCCCTTCAATGCAGCTATAAAGATAACATTGAACTACAAACCTGAGATCTCCTGATTTATAGTGGCCAACCAGACTGGGGACCTGACACAACACACCTTCACCTCTTCACACTGGAAGAGCATCTCTGACAGACATCTAAACTATATGCAAAGCTGGTAATGAGCTGAAGCCCTCAGATGTCTGATCACATGCACTTTCAGAGCCAAAACATTAAATACTTTCAACAGTAATAAGGCTCTAGAGAAAAGAAATCATCAACATTGGCAACCAGAAGGATGTCAGACTTCTTGTCACTTGAGATTAAAATGCCTTTGTACTATGGCCCTCATCACTGTTTCAAGAAAATGAGTAAATAACCCCTATTCTTACAAGGAGAGCAAGCAAAGCTTCGTAGTATTGGATTGCATAATTGCAGCGGATTACATACTTTCAACAGCAGTTTCGTTGTTGTCACTTATAACAGAAATTAAATATATGTGCCAATGGCCAAAGTAGCAGAAATCCAAGTTTCTCCATGTAGGAAAAAGTGTTTTGTTTTTAAAAAACGTACAGTTCACCTCAAGAAGAAAATGGTTTCCGTTGTCCAAAGCTGACCAGAATTATTTTAAGGAAAGTACATTGCAAAGCACAAAAAAAAATTAGAGAAAAAAAAGAGCATGAAAAATTACTAGGACTTGATATTAATAATCACCTGCTTTATGGTAACAATAATATGAATTAGGACTAAACAGCTAAAAAATTATCTATAAAATATGTGTGGTGAAAAATCCATTTTATTGTTCCTAGAGAAGGCTGCGTGTTTATGAAGCATGTGTTCTTGCTCATAAAATAATATCCATTATTAGACTGTTGTGTTAAAAATAGTTAGGCATAGTCTACAGTTAATTTGCTTGTAAAAATGGCCTCGAGGCTCTGATTTAAAAAAAAAGGCCTGTGCCTTTTTGGGGCATCTCTGTTCCACACTTTTGGCCCTCACCTGGGTGTTCAGGGTACCTAAGGCATCTGCTGCCTCCCTCTTTGGGATGATGGTAGAAGAAGGTGAACCCCCACTACAAGTACCATAAATCACAGAATCACAGTTGGAAAAGATTTATAAGATCACTAAGTCCATCCCAACCCATCCCACCATGCCCACTGACCACATCCCTCAGTGCCACATCTCCATGGTTCTTAAACACATCCAGGGACAGTGACCTCAACGCCTCCCTGGGCAACCTGTGCCAATACCTCACCAAATACTTTTCCCCCTTTTCTTATTGAAATAATTAAACAAAAAAGAGCAAGTTTCAGAAGTCTTGAAAGAATGTGATGTCTTCAAGGCCTCTTTCTTCTATCAAATTTGACTGAACGTAACCATCATTTTGAAACCAGAGAGAAGAAAACATAGCAGTTGGCCATAGGTACTTGGTCTCCTACAATCCTCATAATAAGATTTATTTCCTCAAAAACATAAACTGATTTTCCAAAAGACACAGATCAGGCAGGAGGAAGGTTTTAGGTGATCATACCTCTGTTGGAGGTGCAATGAGCTTTGCAGGCAGCCCTCTTGCCATGCTAGCCCTGGGGTTACCCAGACAGCCCAAGGAAGGGGTGAAGAGGGTTTCTCTCAGCTGGAACCTGGCCTGGGTGTGCTGCTCCAGGTGGAGAGTCTCAGTGAGACTGTAGGGAGACTCAAGCCTCTTTCTAGGCACCAGGAAACTTTTGGCCAGGGGAGAGCAGATGAGTCACATCTGCACAGTTTCTTGGCAAACAAGGGCCCTGTAAAACTCTTCTTTCTCTTTGTTAGGCGTTCCTCATAGGGAAGATATATTTTCATGGGAATTTACAATTTTTTGCCCCTGAGAAAACTTCACTGTTTCCCTTAATCAAAAATGGTGTCATTTTTACCACTAAGCATCTCACTTCTTCCCATCTGGCCAAAAACACTCCGGTGAGACATGGGCTTGGAAGAACTTGCAAAGGGCTCAATCCAGAGGACCAAGCTGACTCAGTTCCTTTATGGCTGTATGCAGTGGGCTTGCCTACAAATGCAAATCCCTGTGTGGATGTAACTCCTGCATGTACAGTTCCTGGCAGATGCAGAGCAGAAGCCAAGAGACAGAGCAACTCTAAACTGTGCTTCTTCTTCTGGAACTGAGCAGGACAGACCTCAGTGGTGCTTGAGAGGCGGTGTGAACAGGTCTGGCTTTAGAAGGCACAAAGCCTCTGATCTACGTACTGAAAGTGATGGATTTAGTGGGAAAAGATCTTATCTTATCATCCATGCAGTATGGAAGAGCCACGTGAGCTGTCCCTGCAGCATTTCCCAGCACTGCTGTGTGACTGGAAGAATGCTGGGGTTGCAATGAGACAGGATGTTTAATTCTGGGCTTTGGTCCTCCCAGAGTTGAGTCTCCACATCTCAAACACGTCTGCCGATGATGACAGAAGCTGTGTGGCCTTGTAAAACCTCTGTGGAGGCACAGTTCTTGAGTCTATTTGAGATGTATTTCATCTGTAGGGAAGCTACAGGGAACTTTGAAGAAGAGCTTGCTGAAATTGACCATTGAAGTAGTTTTTCCATCATTAAAATGGAAGGAAATCTCAAGGAACAATGTCAGATTTTTAATTACTTCTGAAGAAATAAAATCCTGGTAATTGAAAGTGATCAATTTGCCAATAAGGGAAACATTTCTCTACTTTTTTAACATGTGTAAAGGGAAAGTTTGCAGTCTGTCAGGCAGATATTTCGGGCAGTGTCCAGCAGTACAGCTTCTTCAGTTGCTGGAAAAAGAAATTGATGGATTTTTCTTCTTACAATAAATAATGTTTTTAGTTTGGGCACACTTGACTGTTGTATGGAGGAGGGTGATTTTATGATCCCACACAGCAGCAGTAAAAACACTTCTATTTCCCTTTACAGTGTTTTGCTAATTCTCCCCTCCCTCCCCATTAGGATTTCAGCTGCAATTTCCAGTTCCAAACTCACGTAGGATGGCCCTGGGAGTTAGAGAGACCTCTTATTCCAAGGTAAGTTACCAGCAAGTACTCTAGTGAGATTATTAACATTGGAAAGGAGAACTTCACATGCTCTTATGAATGCTTACATGTATTTAAGGATCAGAGATTTTCATAAGGCACCCTTACTAGCGGAATAAGGCACAGTTCCCTAGCAGGAGGTCTGCTAGGAGAAGCTGTTTTGTAGCACCTGGCCTTGGAGCACTGGTGTCAGCATCTGCCATGGAGGAGCGAAGGCAGCTGAGAGCAAGAAATGCAGGGCAAGAAGTGCTGCACCTGCTTGTTCTGATAACCTGAGATAACCTGATAGTCCTACAAGCCAAAGATTTTCAAATGAGGGGAACAGAAGTCAAGAGCCTATTAATCTGAAATGACAGGGAAAGAAAATCAGACTTTATGGCTTAGGGTTTATTGAATTGATACAGATCCTAATGCTTTCTAGCCCCATTCAAGTTCTTCAGGGATATATGTTCCTTTGATTAGAAAATATCCAGGAAACGGCTGATTGTTTCTGTTGAAGAGAACTTCTGAGAAGTAGAGCCATGAGTTCCAGTAGGTTGTGCAAGAGGCATGGCTTCTTCTGTCATTGGCTTACTGTTAGTGTTTTTGTTTTCCTGAGAACAAAACCCAGTCGTAATTAATGGTATCATTTTACACATTTCTTCCAAAGAACAAATCTAGTCTTCTTCCACTGCCTTCCCTTCCTCTTGTGTTGTTTCTGAGAAGAAGTGCACAATCAGGCACTGTTAGGGGCTGCCCAGGGAGGTGAGGGAGTCACCATCCCTGGAAGTGTTCAAGAAACATATAAATGTTGAATGGAGTGACATGGTTTGGTAGGAAATATTGTTGATAGGTGAATGGTTGGATTGGATGAACCTGGGGGTCTTTTCCAACCTAGGATTCCATGAATAAAAACAGAAAGCTGCATTTTCAAAGCCCCCACTCAGTGTGGATGTGCACGTTTCAGATTGGTTTAAAAAATATACTTCCAGACATGTTCAGCTTCTGCCTTTCTGAGAGAAGACCTCGATCTGGATTTTGTCCCACATGAATGTGAGATGGAATGTAAGATGGATGGCAATGAGTGCTGGTGGACATGGGAGAGAGCTGAGCTGAGAAGGAGGAGGAGGAAGGTATGCTGTGATCAACAGAGAAATCTGCATGCTGGTGCTGACATGGCTGTATTTATAGCGAAGGGATGGGAGAGCACAGTAGGAGGCATATTTAATGTAGGGACAATGTGCTTGAGTTCCTTTCTCAACATTTTCTTCAGGAGACAGAACCTCCACAACAGGGAGCTGAGGCCCAAGAAATGACAGGGTTTAATTTGGTCTCTGATACTCAATCAGTGAATGCCCTCAGGCAAGTGACTTATCTTTTCTCTATCTAAACGTCTACATCAGTGAAACAGAGGCGAAAGTACTTTCCATAAGAGTGTCAGTGAGTTTAGCATAACTCATTAGTGTCTGCTTGGAGCTTTAAATCCTGCAGCAGAACATCCTTTGCAAACGCCCGTGGTTCGTGCACTGCAGGGGTGACAGGCAGTAGAAAGTAAAGCCCAGAGCCCTAGTTTTGTGCTCGTTGACTGCTGTAGGCATTCAGCTGCTGTGTACACGTGGTGCCCAGTGTGGGTCCCCACCACTATGATCAGAGGATGCTCCCGCTGGGTGAGGCTGTGGCTGGGAGGGTGCCAGCAATGTCTCACTGAGAAACAAACAACCAATGAATCAGCCCTGATCGCTGCATTCAGCTAATGAAAATGCATGTAATTGATATTTTATAACTATATAGAAAAAGGATTTTTTTTAGGTCTTTAATGGTATTGATTGACGGAAGAAAGCCAGATAGATATCTCTAAGCTACAGTGCTATAGGGCTAAAGTGCCTTTGAGTCAGGAAATGTATACTTGTTTAAAATTCACTTCAAATTTTCACATCATTTGCAGCTTTTAATGGCATTTTTGGTCCCTGACAATTAATCACGTAGCCACTGGAGTGAACTGATAGTCTCATTTCTGATAAATTATTGCTGTCAGCCTCCCTCCCCCATATTCTGCATGCTGACAGGTACCAGGGTCTGAAAGAGGATAACTGCAGAAGGCCCTGGATGGGCAGCAGAATGCTCTCCCCAAGGTGTTCTCTGATTCAGTACACTGGTCTTTTTCTTCAGTCAGGTTCCTTGCAGTTCATTCCATGTAACACTGTTTGGAATGGCCCAGTGGAGGGAATGTTGCTGTTTTAAAACCTATGCAGATACTGGTGTTTTGAGTTTGCTCTTCATGGAAATGATTTTTTGCTCTTGCACAGTCCATGAACGTTTTGTAACCAATGTGATTAGGAACTTTACATCTCTAATCCCTGCCATTCCATTGGCAGCAGGAGAGGAAGCTGGAACACAAGGAATGCAATCACATGGTCTGCTCCTTTGGCCATGGCATCACTCAGTGGGCAAAGCATCATGTAGAAGAAAAGAGTGAATTCTTTCCTATGAAACAGGAAGATTAAAGAGCTGGTGATCTGCACTGACAGGCTGCTACTGAGGAGAGAAAAGGAGAACCTGCGCTCTCTGTGCAGGCAACTCCAGCACGCAACGTGCATCCAGATGAGACTGAGTGAAAAGGAGACAAGAAAATGAACCCAGTGCAGCAAAGGCTGGTTAGAAAGCTAGTCAGAAGAGTCCTTAAGACAAAAGGTTTCTGTTAACTTTAATGGGGTTTGGATAGCCTGACAGTGTTGGCTTATGTTTGAGCATCCAGATATCGGGTTTGGTTGTTGTAAATAAGATTCTTTGCTGCAGGGTGAGAAACTGCAGCCATGCTTCCAGCAGTGAGGAGTGGAGCCAGCACCACTCTGGAGGTCCACTTTGCAATCTGTGCAGTGTATGAACACAAGGCTGCAAGTTGGTTTGTGTTTTTTTTTCCTTTCTTTCTCTTTCTTTTTCTCTCTTTCCCTCTTTCCCTCTTTCTCTTCCTCTCTTTTTCTCTTCCTCTTTTTTTCTTTCTTTCCTTTCTTTCCTTCCTTTCTTCCTTGTTTCATTTCTTTCTTTCCGTCCTTCCTTCTTTCCCCTCTCTCTTTCTCTCTTTCTCTCTTAGGATTTCAGCTATTGCTTATTCTGAATTACTTTAAAAATGGTCTTGATGTCTTTCCCATTTTCTCTTTTTCCACTCTCACTCACTGGAAGAACACATGAAAGATTCACCATTAAGCAAAAGGAGAAAATAAAAAGAGTAAAGGACGAGAAGTAGAAGGAAGAACAGTGCACAATTCCCGATTTACTTCTTTATGTACTCCCTCCTCCCCACCTCTTGCATACACACATTGAAGGGACCAAACTATGAACCCCATGTGAGATTTCATTTTCAATTCTTAATGAAACAGTTGCAATGAGAGAGAAAAGGAACAGGCTGGGCACGAGAGGAAAATGCGGAGTCATTCTTTCTCTTTTTGTGGTCAATGTGTCATATCTTCATTACGGCTGCACTTGAGACACTTTCCTGCAGAAAGATGAAAATAATCTGATTGGTTTGAGTGCTGTTGGTAAAACTGTATTGTCACATGTGAAACTGTCCCACAGACATCAGGTCTCAGAGGGCTGCCCTAACAGCAAAGCTGTAGAAGTGTTACTCTCGTCTTCTTCTCTCCAACTATTTCTGTTTCCACTTTCTCTAATTTTTATTCCTCTTACTTCATCTGCACGAGCTGTCTTAGACAATTCAATATTACAGAATGGCATTTATAGAGTTTGAAAGTTGTGGTAATTAATCATCTTTGGGTGAAATTCTAACCCGATGCAGTCAGTGGTAAAACTCGAGTAGCTTCAGTATTTCAGCCCACGGCATCTTAGTGCCATGGCTTATTTGTAACTTGGGTGTCTTTTGAAGCCTTGAATACATTAAGGGAAAATACTGGGTTTGTGTGTTTGGTCATTAGGAAGGAATAAACAGTGACTGCAAATTAAAAAATTTCTGTGGATAGTTAAAGGGTTTCATATTTATTTAACCTCTGGAGATCTCAAGCCCCAGTCAGTTGTTCTAAGTTTCTGTGACTGCTCTGGCAGCAGTTGATGCTGCAGGGACAGATCTATGCTCCTTTTGGCTTTCAGTAGTCACAGTTCAGCTCATGAGTGCACCAGTGACACGTGAGACACAAACCAGAGTTCTAAGAATCACTGCTTTTGCAGGGCTAGCTGTAAAAAAGCTTTCTTGCATTTATGGCATCTTAGCAGCAGTTCACTGAAATCAGTAGAAAGCTCCACTGTTGGTGCCAATGAGCTTTTGGCTCAGATCCACAAAAGTCTGATTCTCCCATTTGAACTGGTATGACTCCGTTATGCAGTAGTTAAGTGCTTGTAGCACTACATCTGAATACAGCATAGATACATTACAAACGTGCCTACTGAATCCATACAATAGGATTAATCTATTTATCCTTGAATAATTTACTAAACCAAAACGTAAGGGATTCCTCAAACCCCTGGGACCTGCAAAAACTGGGCCTGCTTGCAGCTATCCCTCAGAAACTGTAGGGACAGTGCAGAAGCCTCAAATGTTATTTAAGAGTGCCTAATCCCACTCCCTCAAACCCTTGCGTGTTCTTCCCGAAGTTGTTACACCTCCAGATACAGACAGAAAGCAAATAACCTTTGGGGAAGCTGGAGAGGTCTCATTTGGACTCTGAAAAATGTGATCACTCGGTTTCACAGCAACAACCTGCTCAGCAATCAATTTTGGTTTTTTGCCTGAGTAGTCGAGATGGGACCATAGGTGAGAATAATGATTGCAATCAAAGAGCAGCAACATTGCTAACTATCATTACACCCAGTGCAACGCCCACATTAATGCTTGCAGTAGCTCTGCATTCCTCACACGAGTTAAGAAGTGCCTTCTACAGATGGCAAGAAGATAGAATCAGGGAGGACCTGTATCATCTGCTCATGTCACAGAAGTCAGTAGCAAACGTGATAAAAAACATTTAGCAATGGAATTTTCTTTCTCTTTTCTCAGACAACTACAGCTTTCCTAATGAGAAATTTTCCCTCTTGGATCAGTGACAACGCTGGTTTTCCAGAGTTAAGGGGGGAACTCCAACTTGCCTCTGGGCGTGCCATAAATCATCCTGTATCACTTTTAAGAACTGATCACCCTTAAGGGGCCACGATCTCACCATTGGCTTGGAGGAAGATGCATAATATGAGGCAAAAGCACTCCTTGAATACGTTGTTTAATTTTTTGTATTCATTAAGATGCTTCAGAAAGAGAACAACGCTCTTTGTTCAATATTTATCTTTTCATCTGCCCTGACCTGGGAGCTGCAAGCACTTTGAGAAGTTAATTGAATGCTCGCTTTGTTTCATTTTAGCTTTCAGGTCTAAAGTTTTGCTTTCAGTAATGATCCTGAGAACACTTCTGTCCTGTATGCAATAGCTCTGAAACCTTCTCCAGAAGCAACTGGGAATTCCTTATTGATCACCATTGTCTCATTACAGGAATTCACCACCAAGATTTTTTTTCTTATTCAATAACAGCAGGAACTCCCAGCCCAGAAAGAGGGTTATTTCTCTGGCATTTCTTTTGCCAGAAGAATCAATCACAAACCATAGAATCATAGCATCACCAAGATTGGAAAAGACTTCCAAGTCCAACAGTCCTTCTACCACCAATATTTCCCCACTAAATCATGTCCTTTAGTACAACATCTACATGCTTCTTGAACACCTCCAGGGACAATGACTCCCCCACCCCCCTGGGCAACTGTGCCACTGCATCACCACTCTCTCAGAGAAGAAATTTGTCCTAATAACCAACCTGAACCTCCCCTGGTGCAACTGAAGGCCATTACCCACACCTCCAGCAGAGACAGCAAGGGACAATAAGCTCTGCACACGATTCCTGTATCATGTATTCCAGATGACTGTTGGATTTTTTCCTTTATACCAATCTCCTCGCTTGTGTCTGTTATCTGCGAACAGGGGCTGAGGTGTGAGCGAGGATTTCAGAAATCTGCATTCAGACCATGAGCTGTACAAGTTTCTTAAGGAGTGTTCAGTAAATACCTGTGTCTGAAGTGACATTTTTGTAAATTGGCCAAAACAGTGAGATTCTTTTGTGTTATTAGTATAGTCCATAAAGATTTTGGAGCAGGGGTTGCTCCTAATAAGATTCACATATCATACCTTGTACAGTAGTGCCCATTTCGGCTAGCAGAAGAAAATGATCAGTGGGGGCTTATTAATCAAAAAACAATCAAACAAACAAAAGAACACAATAGTTATTAGTGTAGTTATTTTGAGTAAAGCATGAAAAGTCATAAGGTAAGATGGAAACTGAGACATGAAGTGGTAGAATATATGCAGAGGGGCATGGCAAAGTATCTATGTTTCCCTTTTCCTGATGGGAATTCTTGAAGGATCTGATACTGATTGCTCAGTAGTTCCATCTTAACTTTACTTGCAATACAATGTACTTAGCTAGCTCCATACCAGTTTCTTATTAGCACAAACCTCTGCTTCCCAATAACTGTTCCTGAAAGGTTTTTGTGCCAAAGGACAGAGTAGAAAAAGCAACAAAACCTTTAGTAATTAGGTCAGTGGTTTCTCAAAGCAAGGAACAAAAAACTCAGCAAGGCATGGAGTCTGGATTGTTACATCTCATTTCCAAAGCAGAGATGAATCCCAACGTATTGCATGTGGTGAAAGACAAAGCAGAGCTATTTTATAAGACTCACCTTGATTTGCTGTTTATATTAATGCAAGCATTTAAAAATGCTAGATCAGTGTTACAATCAGGACATGTGCTCAAAAAGTTCAGAAACAAACAAAAACAAATACATCAAAATGAAGACAAGCTCATATGTTGCTCCACCTTTTGTCCACCTCATGAAGTTGTATCCTTTTTGCATCGCACCTTTGAATTCTTTCCCACAAGCCCATGGATGACACACACTCCATTTTGCAAATGGATTTGGACTCTGCAAAAGTTGCTGGGGTGCCAGCAGTGGGACTGAGAGAAATGCACTGCTTGCAAGACGATGTGGCACCTCCAGAGGTCTGGACTCCTCACCAATGCTGCAGCTGCAGAAAGCCTTTGCCCTGAGTGTCCTGTCTCTTTGGTTATCACCTAATGATGTAAAGCTACAGTATTTCTTGCAAATGCTGTACTCATTTCAGCCCAGAAAACAATGAGATGTTTTGTTGTTGTTTTTTATTTTTAATCCTTAATTCATCCAAATCTATACATGTCTTAATGGAAAGAAACACTAAAAATAATGACCTAAACACTCTCACCCTGCCCCAGGCTGTTTTTTTAAATCTTTTTTTTTTTTTTTTTTTTTTTTTTTCAAGAGGGTTAATTTTAGACTTGGCATATTTGCCCGGTGAACTTCCCACATGTGGTTAAAGCTACAAGCCAGGTCCTGCTACCAGCCATATTTACCAGAAACAGCAGGAGAAATTTCCAGCAGAACAGTAAAGGGGCTGCAGTTCCTGTTGTTCTGCCAGTATATTTCATCTAAAAATGTTATTCATCTTGCCAACCACTTTAATGCAATTGGGGAATGGCAGAGCTGGGAAGTCAAAAGAAAAGCTCTTTGTTAAAAAAAAAAAAAAAAAAAAAAAAAAAAGTCCCTCTACTTTCTCTTACATTGTTTGTTCTATTTTTTTTTTATCATGTCCTTTTTTGCTGTTTGCTTATCAGACTTGTCCCAGCTGTGTTAATAATCAGTTAAGAGAATACTAATAACTTAAGATATCTGTGTTTTACTTATAAATAAAAAAAAAAAAAACAACTTTTGACAATTCTGCAAGAAGAAAGATGACGTAGAAAATAATTCAACTGAAAGCTCAGCATCCCTCCTTAGGTAAGAACCTGGCTTCCCAACCTGAGAGTAACCGGGCGATACAGAGCATGGCACAGGCTGCTCTCAGCTGAGCTGACAACCAACCACAGCCCTGATCTCTGCCTTTCCTTCGTTTCGTTGACTCTGCCATTTCTTTGCTTTGTAGTTTTCTGTTGCTGAAGCAGAAGCTGGAAGATGATCAGAGGAAAGTGGAGACACTGAGGTCAAGTGTCCTTGAAGTCTGTTTGTGACTAATACATTAATGAGCTTAGTTGGGGAAAATCCAAAACCAACTTGTTCTGCACCTGAGCATGATCATACTAGAGCAGCGAATTGCAGCATACCAACTAGCCTGTTGCTAGCAGAGGGGGAAAAAATTAAACAACCCTAGAACTTGTTGTTTTTATAATGAATACATAATCATTTTAAAAATTTGACTTCTCTTTGAGTACCAAAGAGCACCTTATTTGCAACAACAACCCTTTTCTAACAGCTACCCCATGCCAGGCTGGATGCAGCCCATGGGGTGACTGGTGCTGTCACCTCTCTGGGTGGCACTGAGCTGGGATGGACTGATGGCACTGGGATGAGGTGGCTCCTGCACTGCTCTGCTCAGTGTGCTTGGTTTGTCCATGAAGCTTCATGGTATTTCTGCAGCAGAAAAACTCCTAACCTGCCACTTTCTCTGGAGGTTGATGCCCCATGCCTGTCAGTGTTCAGGAAGTGTTGGAGGATAGCGTTAATAGCATGCTCTAACTTTGGGTCAGCTCTGAAGTGGTCAGGCAGTTGGACTTGATGATCTTTGTTGGTCTCTGCCAACTGAACTATTTTGTACAATTCTATTCTCTTTGCTGTTCTGAATAGGTGAGTGAGGATACACACACTTAAAGAACAAGCAAAAGAGGCTGAATTATTAATCAAAGTGTGATACCGACCAGTCTGAGCCAGAGGAAGGCTTCTATCAGCTGAGTTTTAACCTTGAACATACTTTCATTCATTGTTATCACTTATAACTTTTACTACTATTAATTAATATTAATTAATTAGTGAGCTGAATGCATGTGATATTCTGACAAGTCAAAGCAATAAACAACCTCTTTCCCCTCCAAATCCACTGTTCCAGAAGTGGCAGCGTAGTAACCAGATCTAGCACAAGCTGATAAAATCGTTACAGCCTGAGCATCATGTAGCACAGAGGAAACCTTTCAGACAATTTCCAGTGGGAGAACTTCGGGAATGCTGACATACACTAACAGGAAAGCTGCTGCAGGTGTATGACCAGGCTGAAGGCGTGCAGTTGAGAAAAGGGTGGGGAGGTGAGGCAGGGGAGGGCAAGGCTGAGGGCAGGTTTCATTGGCACCTAGCTTGGTGGATCCAACCCCCCTCACTGAGACTGCTGCACAAGAGAAACATCACATCTGATAAAGGTGCAATTGGGTCTCTCATCTTTTGGCAGGACTGTAGGAGAGACAACCTGAAAATGAAGATAAAGAGAGAGGAATTTGCTGGGTTTTAACCCTTCTCTCTTCTTGGAGTCAAGATGCATGTTGTCTTCTGAAGTAGCAATATATACACATTGGGATTCATTATTGCCTCCTTATATACTTTTCTAACAGATATTTATCCAAAGAGTGAACAATACTCAGTTAGGCTGTGAAATATACAACCACAAAACAAACCAAAATAAAAAGCCTTGGGAGAAACCATCTCTCTGTCGTGCTTCAGTCCATCCCTCAGAGCTGGATGAGCTTGCAAAAATCTGAGCAGTGGTAGAGGTCTTACCTTCAAGACATGGTTTGCAGCAACTGAAGCTGTGGCCAGCTTGCTCCACATCAGCACCAAAACAAGCTGATCATGTCTGGGTGCCCAGAGATGCCATCACCCAAAATCGAAAAAAAGACAGAAATTATTTTCTCAGGAACAGCAACAGCAAATAGAAGGGCCCAAATCTTTCTTTTCAGAGGTAAAAAGGGACTAGGGAGGTGATGGAATTTTAAGAGCAGTGTCCACTCTTTTACTTGTTCTGCCATGGAAGAAGAGTGGCCGCAGGCTAGACCTCTTGCCCCCTCTCTTGATAAATTACATTCATCACTCCCTTGCAGCGAGATCTCCAAAACAAACCTCCAGATTCAAGTGGATGGAGTTCCCCATCCCCAAAGTTGTTCCTTGGGACTGACTTGCTCTTTGCTGTACAAAGGTAATTTGGTTCTTCATATCAGTTCTTGCTCATCCTTACGTTGTTGTATGAACTGGAAGGGAGGAGAGGGCACTGAATCTCCAGTAAGATCCTTTACACCCTGGGGGTAACAGGTTGTTTCTGTAATGGATCTGAATCTTTTTGCTTTGCAAGAGCATTGTAAAGCAAGAGATCTGGAGCTTGTGCTTATTCAAAATAAGGCATAAAACATTGAGTGAGAAGAAAAAATTTTGGCAGTACAAGTATTACAACTAATGGATTATTTACTTTCCAGCTTCTGAAAGCATTCAGTTGAAATTAGGGAAGGAGGAAACAACTGTGTGTGTGTATGTGTATGTGAGATGGTGTTGGGGTCAGGAGAGCACTGGAGGGAGATGAATTCCCTGACCCTCTTCTCTGGAATCTTAATAACGTGTTAAGTTATTGTGCTGTGGAGGAATGCAATTAGCACAGCAGCCAAATCCTCCTCCAGCAGGTCATTACTGCATTAGTAAATGGAGGCTGTTAAGGCACACAGCATCTCTAAACATACCAGAGGAGCTGCTGGCCCAACAGGACCCAGGATTGATGAGAAAACTCCCACTGTTCTCTCCCCTTCTCCATCCACTTTTCATTATTGCTTCTCTGATCAAGCATACGACCACATCCTTCCCTGTCCTCCCTCATGCCCTGTTCCTGAGATACCCTCCCAGGGGGCCTCTCTTCCAAATCAAGTCCCAACTCACTAAGAGGTGCCTATGATAGATGCAAAAGCAACCTCCAGCTCTGAAGAACTTGGCCCTGCCAGTGGGAAGCATCCCCGGTAAAGGCAGGGACACAGAATGAGGCATGTCCTTCCTCCCACCCTGCTGAGCATGCAACCTGCAGCTTGCTTGATGTACACTCTGCTTCTCAGAGCCTGGTGAAAAGAAGAGGTTTCTCTGCTGATGCCACTGGACACAAATTGGCTCATGTTTTCTTGGGTTTGACAAATGTTGCCGTGGATTAACCTCAGCAGCTCCAGAGAAGCCTGATGAACCCTTGAAGACTGTGTAATAATTACATGTTTTAAGTAATCCTGAATATTTTGGAACTGTTCTAATTAGAATAAATGTGACATGGCTTCTTTCCCCCTTGCTAAAATGGAACAGCCTGAGGTTAGGTGTAATGATAATAAGAAAACCAGTGTGGTGCTCATTGCAAAGATGTTCTACACACCTCAGTTGGGATAGTGCCTGCCCTCAAATAATTGGTGTGTTTTTAACCCATAGGCCATGTTTAGATACTGTGTCCCCATTAATGTTATCCTCCATGTCCTCTACACATAATGAATGAATCTTTGTTTTTTCCAAAGGGCCAAAGATTAGAGTCATCCCAGTGAACCTTGGGGTGCCATTCCACCAGACCCAGCCATGTCAGCTCTTTGAGCAGAGCATACAGGTGACAGTCACCATCAGTATTTCTCTTTTTCACTGTGAAACCAAGAACAGATTCTAATAGATACCTTTGCTAAGAAATAAACTGAACCCAGAACTCGCACAACACAATGCAATACCTTCTCACAAGAAAAAATTAATCGCAAAGACAGACTTAAATAGAAAGACTCCCAGAAAATGGCTTTCTTATCCCATCTGTACCTTCAAACATATGCAGATATCCCTGGTAATCACTGTTCATCCAGTTCATCCATCATCATTTGCTGCAAAGCAAATGCTTCAGATCTGCTATCGCATGTGCCCAACAAAATGCACTTATCCACAGTAGCAAAGTGCTTATGTTCCAGTCAGGAACCTGTGAATTAGAGACCATACCGTGTGCTTATAAATAAATAAACAGAATGGTAGTTTTAAACATAGGAAATAATGACTATTTTGTTAACCAGAATACTGTTCCCAGCTTTTCAGCCTCAGATACCATGTTTATATTGCTATGCAAATTATTCCTCATAGAGAGTTTACAAATTTCATGTTCATTATTAATAGCGCTATGAGTTTTCGCCCTTCCTGTTTGGTGCTATCTGCAGTGCTTGGGTAATGCATAATTAATGTTAACTGCTTGTGCTCTGGCCCCCGTGCTGGTTTACATTAGGATAATTTTCCACGTCTTTTGTCTCTGGATGTTGGAAATTGGTATTCAGTGAGAATGAAATAACCTAACTAAAGGCTAACTTTGTGCTGCTCTTTCCAGGCTTTTCATCTTCCAGACTGAAATGATGAGGGTGGATTAAATCACTAACCTCTCACCTTCTGCAGATTTGGGTTCAAAAGTATCTTCAAATGCCAAGCCTTGACAAGTTTGGTAATTTCCTTTTGGGCCAGGTCTTGTCTACAACCTATTGATAATACAGTCAGAGTGGATAGGGCTGTGGTTCTTCCCTGTTCTTTTTTTTTTTTTTTATTTAACCACAACACTCCCAGATAAACGGAAGTACAGCAGCAGAATCTTCTACCAAATTGCCTTTCCCAGCAAAATGTATTTCTTCCAGGAAACTGTGAGGAACTTGAGTAGCAAAAAAACGGAGAAGCTGAATCTACTGATCTGGACAAACTACTCCCTTTAATGCAGACTTAACTTTCTAGGTTGACTGGATTATTTTGTAATAGTTATCAGTTGAATTGGTGATCTCCACATAGGTAGGTAGAGCAATAGGTGAAGGAGGCATTTATGGTTGCAGCAACAGTGATGGAAGGAAGTTTCTGGTGAGGACAGAAGTGCTTTGACTGAGGAACCTGCCCCCTGCCCACAAAGGCAATCTCTTTTTCCTTGCACAAAGTAGGACTGCGGCCTTCATCTGCTCAGTGCAACTTCCAGAGCTGTAAACCCCCCTTCTCAAGAAAGGGCAATAAAATCTGATTCTTAGTGAAGAACATCAGCAGAGATGAGGCACAGAGACAGAAAACCAAGTGCTGGTTGGTCTCATACTCATTATTAAGGTCTAGTCTCCTCTCTATGTGAAAGCAACACTGTCACAGAAACACTACACTAAACCAACTTTTCACTAAGATATTTCCAAGGCAGCAGCAAACCACTCCTGTCAAACTACCAAGACTGCTAATTAAACTTTGGGCTGATGGATGAAGTCCCATAGACTTGTGACAGGCTGAGATCAAGGTGGCACCGACTTCCCTATGTCTTAAACCAGCTATTAAACAGGAGATATTCCAGATGGAGCAGCTATGTGGTAGTAGAAGATTTGGATAGAGTAGCATCAAATCAGTCTTACCTGCTGATTCTTGGTGAGGCATCAGGATGAAATAGCACCTGTTTTTGTAAAATTAATTTGCTAGGCAAAGGTCTACATAGTTTGTAGCCTCAAGGGAAGAAAAGACAGAGGGATTCATGCCCCGGACATGTCAAGGCCTCATTTCTACAGTCCAAAGTGCTCTGCACATTTCTTCCTGTACTGAATTCATGACGAAGACCTATTTGCAAAAGCAGCTTTCAGTGTGAAATGAAGTAAGATAATCAAATATTTTATCTGTAAGATAAAAAGGATATTGAGAGTTATTTTATTACAACTCAGAAGATTCTCAAAGTTCCAAGCCCGTATCCATCATTTATTTCAGTGATATGCTTTTGCTTTTGCTCAGTAATAGTGGACTGTTGCGCTGTTGTGTCTCAGCATGTGTTGCAACTTTGCAGGTTCTCTTGCTCTAGGAAAATGGGTTTGGGAGGATCTTGTAATTTTAAAACAATAATGAAATGTGTTTACTGTTCTCCCTCCCCTCAAGTAGAAAAATAAAAAATCATGACAACATTCCCAGGTGCTTTTCAGAGAGGTAAAAGCCTGCTCTTTTTAACCCTTGAATATCCAGAAACCAGCTGGATTGTCTTCTTTTATATTACCAGCTGTCTTTGTCCAAATCTCTGGGTCAGCTTTGTAGATATGAACTGAGCTCCGGGAGACCCAATATAGGCTCTTTTCCTTCAGTGGTGCCCTCCCAACCTCATACTACATGGGAATAAACAAAGCCCTCGCAGTTATCCGTGCCTTCTCTCCTTGTCTCTCTCTCTTACTGTCTATGTCATGTTTGCTCAATTTACTACACAACAAGTATTTCCACTTCTTACCCAGCAGGGTCAAGTGAGCTCATAAAAAAAAATCTGCTTGTCTCCACGCATCACCACTGAAAGTGCCCATCAGGCCCAAATCAGAGCCTATTTTCCGTTGCCGACTGATAGGTGATGGCGTATAAAGGAGACAGGGGTTAATCCACAGGGTTGAGAGAGTATCAGCTGCAAGTTTGAACTAGCAAAGGGGAGAACCGATTGCCAGGAAGTGTGTGAGTCAGCAGCGAATGTCTGTGTTTGTGTGTGTAGGTGTGCGTGCAAGAACAACAGGCAGACCCAGGCGTACGCGCCGAATCGCACATGACCAGATGGATTTGGCTGCAAGTGGATAAGGCTCACACTGAAATCAAGGAAAAAATATTCTGTCCTCCTGGCCAAATGCTCTTTTGTTGAGATCTGCCTTTTGCTGAGGATGCTTTCGGGTCTGTCAGGATGCATCACAGCAAAGCTGACACGGGGAATGGGACATTTCTGTTTTTCAAAGGAGTCATTTTGTATCTGTAACATCTGATTCTATTAGTTGTATCTCATCTTTGCCTTCTGGCCTCCTTGTGAGAATTCAAATTCTTCCAAAACCTTCAAAAATCTGGATTGGCAAAACTCCAAGATTTTCATTCTGCATTCATTTTTTGCTTTCATTTCTTGTCGGATTGATCTTCAACAAGCTATCACCCAGTAGCCAGAATGCTCCAGAAAAATGAAGGAGCTGTGGGTTTAGGTACTTTTGATTCATTCCTTCTCTTTTCTTCCCATAGTGTAAGTTCCCCAGGTGGAGCTTCTGGGGTAGTTCTGTCGCTTTGTTTAATTACACCACCACACATGCCAGTATTGTTCATATCATAGCTTGGTGTCATCCAAACTTGTTCCACTTGATTTTTTGCCCCATCTATCAAGAAGAACAATAACTCACTGAGCTGGGCTATTAAGGGATTTTGCTTGCCATCTCCCTCTGATTCTGAAAGAATCTGGTTTCTTTGATGCACTCACTGAATGTTTAATCTTGGGGTGAATAGATGAAAGATGGTGCTAAAAACATCTCATACACAGAACGGTAAAGGAAATGAAAATCTGTCATCGAATGTGCATCTATGCTCACCTTCCTTCCCTACTGTGGAATTCAAACTCTTCACGAGTGTTACTCATTTTAGAAGTAGAAACTTGGGGTGCAAAGGAGCCGTGCCATTTCATGGTCAGCCAAGAATTCCCTTTTGGAATGACAAAACAAGCCTTGGCCTCCTCAGTGTCCACTACATTGTCATTGCTCTCTGGAAATACAAATATCTGCCTATAAGAATGAAGCACCAACAGAATGCACAAGCAGCTCATTGTCTAGTACAGACAAGACTTTGAACAGGCATCACCCTGCCCCATAAACCTGTGAGTGTGCAAAGAGCCTGGATCTGTGGCAGATATGGCACAGCTTATCGCTGGGATGGCAATTACCCAGGTGGCACCAATGGGTGCTGGAAGAGTCTGAGCCCGTGGGTGGGGTGTGGTGTTCCTAGAACTTGCTGGCTGAATTGGGAAAACCAGCCATGCCCTCCGGCATAGGTGCTTCTTGAAGTGCTGTACTTCAGGGAGGTGTTGGAGGCAGACAGCTGCCTCCTCCTCCCAGAACATGTCTGAGTCTGTCTCCTCCCACAGAAGGGATATAAAAGGGCACCTGCAGTAGGCGGCTGATTTTTAGCAGTCAACATAGAGCAAATCAGGCCTTCTCCATTTAAAAAAAGCAAATTTGCTACAGGCAGATGGGTTTCTCTTTGCATGAGGAGCTCCTTTCGGGTTGAGGATATGCCTGGCATTAACCTGCAAGTTGGGTTGCAGGTTAATCTCTGGCTCCCAGAGATGTAATTACCTATCACATACTCAGCTTTACTGTTAAAAGGCAATCCTCCCCTTCAACTCTCCAACCCCACCACAGTGTGCCTAATGTCACTTTGGCCTCAAACCTTTGAAAGAAAAGAATGAAATATCTCAGGTCCTTCTTGTACCTATTAGTGGTAATACATCTCCTGATTTGCTGTAGCTTGACTCAGGCTGGTTGAATTTATGGGGCTAACAGTGCCAGGGTCTTCTTTTTTTGTGGTGGCTGAAAAGTTATGTGTTGGGGCTTGAATGGCAATTGCATCATCAAGCACACAAGACTTCCTCTGTGAAGAACTGGGGAGAGGGTTTGAAGAGGAAGAGAGGTTTTCTGCTCTTTGTTTGTTTTGGTTTTCGTGTCTCTCTTATCAATGTGCATCAGACCAGTGTTTATAAAATCTCCCCCAGTTGCTGAGATCTATGGCATGATTAACAGGAGTGCACGCAGGGAGTGGAAAGGGTGGCTTAGGAATGGGGAGGTGCCTGCAACAAGGATGTAATAATTTTCTTGTCCTCTCCACAGAAGGAACGCACAGATCGAGTGTTTGCACAGCATCCAGCACTGCAAAGCCCTGATGTGGTGAGAGCCTTCTGACTAATGCATTTGGAGTGATAGAAGCGACTACTATCTACTAATGAGAGTGGTGGGAATGAAAAATGAATCCTTGGTTTCATCATTTTCCAGGAATGTGGTTCCTTCTGGCTACCCAGGAGTTCATCTGCCATCCACTGTTGTGTGGGCTGTGGCTGGGCATACAATTAGGAGGAGAGGAGAGATAAGCAGTTCTTCAACACCCTCTAAATGTAAAAATGGTATATTTGGATATTTGATATAGATATCTGCAGATATGCTGACCTCAGAGTAATACTTTGTGGAAAAAAAAAAAGAAAAGGGTTCTTTGTGAATTTAAAATAGGTTCTTAGGAAAAAGGCAATAATCTTTGGGGTCTACTGTGGTCAACCAGAGCAGCAGTATACAAAAGCTACAGACGTTGGTGATCAGCCTGGGCTTTTAGGACATCTCAGAGCTTTCAAAGATCTACAGAGACCAATAACAAAGTTCAGCAAAACCTTTGACTAGAGACAGAGCCTCACATCAAACCTGGGAATATAGGTATTACAGTATTACAGACTCTGTTACGACAGCAGCCCTTCAGGAGTTTATTCTTCCAGGATATGTCTCAGTCATATTTTAATTCACTTCTTTGGAAGAATATGGCCTTGAAGTTCCCAGGATTTGGTGTGATAAAATTTAATAGAAAATGATTTGCTAGAAGATTTCTCTTTACAGGGTAGAGCAAAGAAGAATCAACTTATAAAAAAGCTGTGTTGCCTCCAAAGATGAGAGGAGAACCTCTGGCATAAAACAAGATGAACTATCTTAAAATTAAGCAAAAATGTTAGTAAAAGTCCAAGTTACCAGCAACCAGCTGATGCCATCCAAGTTTTCAGTGATATGCTTAGGCACCAGTGAAAACTCAGTCATTATGTGTAAGAAAGTTACATAATAATTTTAATGTAGTTTAAAAATATCTCAGCAGCCATGCAATGTAGAGGAATTTATTACAACACCAGTTTGTGTTTGAAAAACTCAGAGACTTTATGTTTTAACTTTAAACCAAAAAGTGGAGAAATCAAACACTTAGTGAATTGTCTTCTCATCAAATTCTGTCTATGTATGTGTTACGATTGCATTTCCTCCTGTAAGCAGAGGATCATGGTCAAGAGGAAGATGCTGGGCGACACATTTTCTAAGGAGCCCCAAAACCCTGGTGTATGGTCTCTGATTCTGGATTTTACCTCTATTTTCTTGGAGGTTAAAGTCAGTCAAAGGTCTGGGATCCACTCTGTAGTGGTGGAACAGAAAAACTGCTTGTGCAGTGCTGGATGGAAATGGAAATAGAACCAGTGCTTAAAAACACAGCAGTGGAAACTATGGAAAACTGCTGTTTTGTGATACTGCAGCTGCACTGTTAGGAAAGACTTAATGTTCAGCTGCTTGATCAAAATGAAGAGAAAATGTTGTTTAGATATGAAATCAGTGACAAAGATACCTATCAGATTTTGGAAGAAATGGTCTCTTCTTACATTTAAGTCAGTATATAAATTTTAAAAAGGAAATAAGAAGAAATTAAGTTCAGATAGAATTTTGTGGACAAGAATGAACCTTGGAAATAGTGGTTGCATTCTGATTTCTTCTATCTCTTACAGTACATTGTCTTGTATAGTGCAAAAAACTAGATTTAAATAACAAAAGAGTAACAGAAGTCTTACAATAAGGAAATGCAAAATCACAGTGTCACAGAACAACTGCTAGTTCTTGTATCAAGAAGCTGCTTTGAATTATAACGTCAGAGTTAGACAGCTTTGTCATTGCCTTTTCACAAATGAACTATGCCTCACCTCTAGCACAACGCCATTATTTTTCAGACATCATCCCACTTTCTCAGCTCAGTGAACCACTACATAATAATCACATTTAGTCATTGTACAATATTTTTATTCCCATGCTAATAGCAAGAAAAGCCAAAACAGTTTGAGGCTAACATTTTCCAGAGAGACTTCTCATTCTGGAAAATTCAGATTTCTAACATGAGGGAACCTTGGAAAGACTTTCTGAAGACGTGAGTACCTACAGCCTTATGTTGACCACATTTTCCAGTGTGAATGGTCAACTCTGCTTTCTCAATTTCAAAAGATCTTGGCATGATTTTTAGAAACTACTGAATACCCAAACTCTGGGAAAGTTGGGCTCCACTAAAGCTGCTGAACTGCTCTCCCCACCACTTGTTTTTGAAAATCTTGGCAATGGATTTCAACACAAATTATTGAAATCTCCAACACCAACCACATGACTTCACATGTCTGATGAGAGACTGTTTTCTGGAGCTTGTCTATGATCCATTCTTTGCTACTTTCAGTACTCGCATCCAAAAAAACTTCTGAGATTTTTTTTTCTTTTTCCAGTTGATGAGGGGTAATATTCCCAGGACTCAACTGACTGACACTTCCCAGCTCCCAGTGTAAGTTTGTCCCTGGCTAGATATCTACCAGGTTTGCAGTCAACCAGCTCTACAGCTGGGCTGACTTCCACTCTTTCTGGTACTGCACTGGACAAGGTTGACAACAATCTTTGGGAATATCAGGATCCTTCTCCTGCATATGTCACAGAAAATCTTGAATTAATTGAACAGAAAATGAGTATAAGATCATTATAGTTCATGTAGAATTACCTTAGGGGAGCCAAGATATCATATGCTCAGTTACTGCAAAATTGAAATGATTCTTCCTGAAGATATGGAACACATTTGAGAGCAACAGATTTTCAAGGAACTCACTCTATTTTTCTCACTGAAATGCAGTTATTAAGGAAAAGGCATCCGCTGTGTGACTCTTACTTATCATTCTTATCAGATCCACCTCCACTTTTTACAGGCCAAAGGATGATATACAGAGGCAAAAATTCTGTAAACTCCTCATGAGACACAGAAATCAGAGTATATTTCATTTGTTCACAATAAAATTTCAGCAACTGAAAAATAGATGTGGATTCCACTTCTAAAATGCAAAACAGACCGCGATAATTTACATTTTACCTTTCCAAATCTCTTTGTGAACGTTAATATATTCTTACAATACTTGAACTACATGAAGAAATAGGTTGTATCCCTTTCAAAAGGGGATCACATGGTAAGGAAAGACTTTGGCTAAAACAGGACTTGGTTAATGCGTAAGATGGAGGAAATAGAAGATGACTACATCTTGTTACACCAGGCAGCCAGTAAGAGAATATAGTTTTATTTTTCTAAGGAAAAGAGTGAACGTGAATGACAAATCCAGGTAGACCACAGCTACCTGATGTAAACACCCACAGCTTTGGTATGGATAGAAACATTCAGAGATCCAACTTTATGCTGGCTTGTTTTCTCATGAAAAAAATCGTGATAAAATGCCAAATTTCATTGGTTAATATCTTAAAAATAGACAGAGGTTCTAACCATTGGAAAAAAGGAAATCTTCTGTACTTGAAATTCCAACATACTGAAAAGAGGAAACTTTCTGAGGCCATTCCTTTTCTCTGGGGAACAGAATCTGAAACAAGCAGAAATTAAACCAACAAACAAACAGCAGCAAGCAAAACCAAACAAATAAACAACATTTTCAGTGGTGAACAAACAATGAGCAGGAGGACATGTGCCGACTTGGAGCGATCAGCCACATCACACGCTTCCTTCCATGAACTCTGCAAGCTCTCTATCCCAAAATAACACATATCAATTAGGCAGCTTAATTTTTTCTTCATGGAAGGATATATTTTTGAGGACCTCCCACTCGTTTATCTCATTTCAGATGAGCATACATGGGTATCTGCTTTTACATGCACTGCTGGATGACCTTTTGGATTTTGTCTTATTTAAGCACCACTTCTCAGACTAGAGGAAACCATTACACACTTTCCATTTTATCTCAGCACCTGCACAGCCTGCCGATACAATCCAGCATGACTGGGACGCTGTAGGAGAACGTGGTGCTTTGGGAGAATGTGTTTCCTGTTCACTGAAGAGGTAAAAACGGAACCACCATTCTGACTCATTCAAGAGGTGAACTTCTCTAAGATCACATGCCTGCAGGGCCAGTGTTGTTTTTGGCAGATCTTCATGGAAAGCTACGGGTTTTGTTTTGCCACATCTGCTCTCTCAAGTGGATTTTGCTTTATATGATCTTGCTCCACCTTGTGCATTTTTTTTTTCCTTGGTTGGGGGTGTAGGAGGAAAAGGGGTTGAGTTTGAATGTAGTATTGCATTGCAATAGAATATTTTCGTAGCATAAAAAAAGGTCTCCCCTCTGGGCCTTAAACAGTATTTCCAGCTATTGTGTGTACTCCCCAAACCTTACACTGTTTCTAAGAGAAATGATTTCTTTTGCAGATGTTGAAAGGAATACATTCACAAAAGGCTCTGAGGGCCTTCATAGCAACAAGGAGACTGGGGCATACAGATGTGCCACAGACAGACGAGAGAGAAAGAAGACGGTGTTTCACACTGCATGCAATACTTGCAGCTGTGAAAAACTGCCAAAGAGTGAGAACGCCTGTTTCCAGGAGCCAGATATTGTGTGGTGGGTTCAGAGGGCAGGCTGAGTTAAGCCAGCCCAGTGTGTCACCCAGCAGGAGTCAGGGAGACGCAGTGACAGCCACAAGCTCATCTTCAGTGCTGCTTTGAAATACGATTTTTGTTTTTAGCAGCGGTCAGTTGTGATTGCACTGCAGTTGTCGTTGCTGGAGCAGTTCACATTTTTGTTATTAGAAGTCAACTGTTTGGAAGCTGCACATCAGTGCTTTAGTGGTGCATACGTGTGTGTAAGACAAAGCGTGTTGTCGTGTGTCTTTGTGGATGCATGAAGGTTAAATAACAATGCCCAGGATTTGTTTGGTTTGTGGACTGATGCATTCCTTTGGTGTACTTTGTATATATTTGCTTTTTTCGTCTCTCCTATCAATTTTCTGATTTGTACTGGGAAAGGATAACTTTTTGTGTTGTGGGGTGTTTTGTATTTTTTTCCTCCTTTTCTTTCTTTTCAAAAGTTCTACCCCAGTACCTTCTTGCTTGATGACTCATTCCTCTCTCCTTCACACAAAACACCCTTTCAACAGTTTAGCAGTGAAAACATTAGGGCTGTCTCTTGGTCACGAGGTTATTGTTTTCATATCTCTCAAAGCAAGACCCTGGGATAGCTCCACTGACAAATTAGCAGTCGTGTTGAATGAACAATTACGTCAAGGCAATATTAATCTGGGAGCCTTGTTGGAATGAAGAAGGTGCCTGATTTCAGCATGGGAGGACGTGCTGAGACGACTGTGTGATCTCATTAGATAAATGCACAACCCATACTGGTGGGGATATCATTAAATCTTTAACAGCTGTATATGTTTGCATCAACTTTCCTAGAGATATGCCTAATCCTCAAAGATAATAGAGTTTTTCTCACTAAAATTGGAGTTTTTTATATTAAAAAAAATCTCATGACGTAGGCACTTTTCTCCTCTTTTTGTCTCAGCATAGACATCCACATAGGAAATGGGTTCACCTCCAAAACAATCTTTTAAATGAGCGAATGTGTTATTGCAAGCCTCCTACCACCTCCAGGCCTTGGGGCCTAGGGAGCGTTCCCATGAAAATCTTCTGTTTTCAGAGCATTTTTATGAAATGCTGACAAAATGAGAAGCTTCGATATTCTACCAACAACTGCTCCGGAACAGGAAAGTTAGTGCTTGCCTTAAATTTTCACAAGCTGGAATCATCCAGGAAAACTGACACTGAAAATATTTTCATATGTACCCTAGCAAACCAAAACTGCTGAGTTTCACACGGCTGCTCTGCTGAAGAGCTCTGCTTCCTGTGTGGGTGTTGTACGTGCTGATTTACACAGTGGGGGAAAACTGAGCTCCCTTCTGACCCTGTCTCATGCTCAGCTTGCACCCTTTGGGGCACCTGAAGGACAGCTCCTGGCCCCATGCGTTTTGGCAGTCATCGGTGCACTTGCTGGATCTCTGCTACCAAGCCAGAAAAGACAATTCCTCTTCTTCCAGCATAGGGCCACAGATGGAAAAGAGATAGAATTGGGATGGAAGAGAAATAGAAGACAAAGATAACCGCTGTTGGACAAAGAACGTATTTTAACTAATCATCAGTCAACAGGTGTTAATGCATTTGCTTAATTCTAACAGAATTAGTGCAGCAACAGCTACAGGATGCCACGTTGATATCCATCACATACATCCAGAGGTGAAGGGCTTTATGTCTGTCTAATATGCATACACTTGATCTCTTCAACACATGTAGAACTCACTGTGCCATAGATGTATAAGGCCCATAGAGAGGAATATGCTTCCATCTATATCAGTACTTTAGCAACCTGAGCTGTTTCAGTTCTACTTCTTTCCTTAGCCTCAGCATGAGGTTAGAGCCAAGCTCATGTCAAGTGTCCCACAGCTAGGCTCTAAACTAATTTTTTATTGCCTAGAAGAGAAGGATTGAGAAAAATATTTATAGGCCCTGGAAGAATAGTAAAAGTTTGCAAGCATTTAGGGCTTTTACTCAATAAACCTTTATGTGCCCTTCATGCACCCATTCAGCTCTGAGAAAAGGTAAAATAAATAAATAAATAAATATAAAAAGCACAGGGAAATTGTGCTCTGACAGTAAGTCAAAAATCTCATAAATTCCAGTTACAACCAATACTCACCCATTGTAGGAACCTGTCTGCAGCCAGTCTACTGCACCAGCCCAAGGACAGAGATAAGAGTTAGGATGGCTCATGTCTCTCTTCAGACCTCTCCCTTATCCCTTTCCATTTAGGTCAAAATACTGTCAAACCTTTTTACGGGCTTTGGCACTCTCTTCCCCAGCTTCCCTGTGATTTCTGTTTCCTTTCTGTGCTTTATTTTAAGAGATTTACTTTTCCTAGTATCTGCTCTCCCTGGGCAATTGTATCTCCTTCATTCCCACTTCCTGAACACCTGACACCACACTCTTCCCATCTCCTTTCCTGCTTTTCTTCCCTTGCCCTATCTGCTGTAATACTCACTTTACTCTCTTTCACACTGTGACTTTAAAAACCAGAGCATTGTCTACAGACTTTGCCTCCTAGCTCTTTTGTGTGCTTTCAGTGTTCAACCCTAATCCTCCCTGAGGATTTGCTGTCTTTGGTGGTTGCAAGGACCTTCTGATCTTTCTGCTGGCAGACTGCTAAGCCCATCCGAGCCCACAAATAGCCTGAGCTGTCTTGGTGCAAAGGATGGTCAAAAACTTGTCATCTCGTCTCAGCAACCACCACTTTCCTTCCACTTATCATGTTTTACATTCCCCCATCCCTATAGCCCAGCCCATGAGCTTCTTCAGCCCATGAACCCGCACTATGAATGTGTGACCAGATTTACTCAGGAGCACTGCTCAGTTAATGGCTGCTTTTATTAGCAATAGGAGCATCAAGAGTGAAAAGCTTTGTAAATTCTGTTACATAAGGTACTGATTTCCTATAAAGAATAATGAGCAACACAAACAAAAAGTTAAAAAACCCAACACCATTTAGGCATAAAAATTGCCCCATAGTTATTGTTGGATTTTCTCATGGTTTTATTTGGAAGTTGAAACCAAAAATTGGACAGCACTTTGCTGTTACTCTAACAGAGCACAGTAAAATAAAAGTCCAGACCATTCTGGACAGGTAAGACAAAATATGGAGGAAAGGAAAAATCAATGCCTTGTCTTGGGAAAGGGAAGCTGAGAAACAGAGTGTTTAAATTTCTCACAGAACACATTTTATGACAGAACTGAGAACCTAACCCAAACAATTCTTGGTTGATCCTTTTGGTCTAATTCATGCAAAAGCTACTTCATCAAGTGTATATAAAATATCCAATAGCCTGAGAATCCTTCACTCTGCAATGCTGGCTTGGGAAATGTTGACCCATCAATAAATCGTCAGGACAGGCTGCCCCAGACCTTGCCCATGTGTTGAAAGTAAGTTTTCATAATAACACGCCATTTCTAGCACAGCAGTGTTCAGGACAAGCATACTTATGCTGCCTCTTCTTTAAAAATAAAATTGGTCCAAGTCCAAATCCAAGGATACACAACGCACGTTTCAGAAGCTGAAGAGCATGTAGACATATGGGGCTGGGCAGAGCAGCCACAGGTCTGTATTTTGCAGCTCTTCAGTGCACAATGAATTTCTGTAGTTTCACTGGCTGTAGCTTGTCTGATCCAGTTACAGTCCCAAATATGATCTGATTCCTGGGGGATGAGGGTTGTTGTTTGTTTTTTTTTTCTTTCTCTCTTTTTTTTTTTCCCTGGGTAATTTCTCTACTCAGCTTTATGCTCTCATTTGTCATTTGCAGCAAATATACTGAATTTCAATTTTTATAACTTTGCAAAAATATATCCAGGAGGCTGAGTTGGCTGACTGCTGCACCAGTGTAATGCTGGCTGGGAGGTGGGTGAAAATGCCATCTCATCTGGGAGGAGAATTGAGGTCAGGCTGTGCTACAGGACCCCCCCATGCCTTCCTGTGCTGTATTTGCAATCCAAGATTGTTTCTGGCTTAATGGCAGAAGTACATCCGTTGTTAAGGAGTTTATGCACTGTGTAGTCTGTGCGGGCTTTATTCTGTGATATGAGGAAAGGAAGTGGGCTAGAGCAAAGCTCAGTAGAAATGCAATGGAGAACCCTCTCCGTCTCTCTGCATTGCATGGGAAGAGGCAGAGGAAAAAAAATCTTGGAAGAGAGTCCTCATATTTTTGAATTAGTTGTGATGGAAATTTTCCTACAACGCTGAATTAAAATTAAAAATAATGACTGAACCTATTCCAACAGGAAGCCAGGAGCACATTCCCAACAGGGAAATGGTGCTTCACAGGGACCACCTACCAAGGGATGAGGGAGATTCTTCATCCTTAGGTATCCTTTATAGTAAAAATAAGGGGAAAAATTTTGCAATTTCTGAGAAAATATCTCAGACCTTAATGTGAGGCATGTGCCTCAAAAATGTGAGGAGATCACTGGACAGCAATATGCTGGAGCTCCACTGACGAGCTGAGCTGTTCCCTCTGGAAAGTCTCACCATTAGGAACAACACATGCAGAATTGCTCCCAGTGCTATTATTAAAAGGCATTCAGGATATACTGGACATTTTGGGCCAAGCACGTCAGCAGCATAAAGACTTCTCCCCAACGTTGTGGGGTTGTCTTCCACCCAGGTGACATCACACCACACACAGTAGTGAGAAAAGAAACACAATTGGAGAGAAAGTGCAAAAGAAGCGAAAAGGAAAAACGATAAAATCGGAAGCAGAAGTACAAATGGAGCTGAGGAAATTCGGGGAAAGTCATGTCTCTGCTGCTTGCTTCTTCCAGACACAGCAAAGTGATGTCTGAAAAGTGATGAATCAGGGACCACAGACAAGGACAGGAGCAACAAGGCTCAATTGTATGACCTGAGGCACAGATGGGAAACTAGAGCAGAGAGAGGGAAAGCAGAGAAAACTGTCAGATTTCTGTGGGCATTACCATGCTGTGTGTGCTCCTCATAAAACATTTATCGCAGAGGATGCCTCGCTCCTTTGATTTGGGATTCAGAACCTCGACCAGATTTAGACCAGGCATTTTCTTTCTTCTCCTTTGTCCTCTGTCTAATTTTAATATAAATTAGGAAGAAATGTTACACCTCCCCCCCCCAATATTAACCTACAGTGTTCAGATAAAGGACTATATCATGCATGCCCACTTCCCTCGAATTTTGCTTTCTCCCTGATTTTAATGGTTTAATTTGAGAAGTGATTATAAAATACATGAATCCTTTGCTCATCACAACAGCATTAGCATGTGAGCATGAAGAAGCGCTTATTTGTCTTGGCAAGATCCAGAGCTGGGATAAATGATTCCAGCTGAAGATAGAATTATGTCTCTTGACTCCCAGCTAAATCTGGGGCCAAACACATACTCCCTTCTCTGCAGTAAATGTCACTTTCCTGATTCTAACACATCAGTTCCAGAGTATATTGATGCAATCCACTGCAACAGCAAAATCACTCCTGCTGTAATATTGCTCCCATAAAGCGCTGGATGGAGGCCCCATCGACTGCATCGGACAACAATTACCCCAAATCAAATTCTCTTTCTGGACAGTGCTGGAAATGGGAGGTATCTTCACTGCGGATCGATGGAGGAGGTCTGGAGGAGGGGGAGTCGGGTGCAGAGACAGTGATCATTTCCATTTCTGCCCAGGGAATCACGAAGCACTTCTGCTCCCCAGTGCAAGGGAAAGCATCCACACACCCTACAATTATAAGGCTAAGAAAGCACACTGGTGGCAGACAGACAGCCCCAATAAAGGCAGCTCAGGCTGCTGTCCCCACGCAGGGTGTG
Organism: Lagopus leucura; assembly: GCF_019238085.1. Lineage (NCBI taxonomy): Eukaryota > Metazoa > Chordata > Aves > Galliformes > Phasianidae > Lagopus > Lagopus leucura. Next base: position 1,910,357 of record NW_024962288.1, read on the forward strand.
CCTTGCCTGCAGCACGGTGCCTTTGGCCACGTCCCAGAGGCAGCCGACTGAAAGGGTCTCACCTGCTACCTGCAATCAATCCTTGCCTACAGTGTCACGCCGACCTCAGCGGGGTCACTCGGCAAGGCCGAGCCATTGCTCAGTGTTTATCAGGGGGGGGATCGGTTCAATGCTTCCTGTAAGGGTCAGTGGCAGAGGCTGGCAGTAATTTTCAGCTAGGTATGCAGAGGAGCAGGGGGAGCCTGAGGCACTGCTGCCTTCAATAAATACTTAAGGAATTTAGCAGCCTGGTGCAGACCTTGTGTCAGTGGATGATGGTGATGTGAGGGAGCTCGCGCTTGGTGCACCAGAGCCCTGTCCTTAAACATCTCAGCAGCAGGGCAGTCATGCCACACAGGCAGTGCCATGCACTAACAGCATTCCCAATCTATTGTGTTTCTCCAGATAATCGGGATCAGCTCCCATGGACATCATCAGTGTCCTGGATGCACAGCACTGAACTGACTCATGTGAATGGAAAAAAGAAGCCAGTGGTAACATGCTGGTCAAAACAGCACCACGTCACAATACGTCCGTTACTCATGCTGGGTCATTTCTTAAACATAGTACAATCATGCCATATGCTCAGGCCTACAGGATAAGTGAAGGATTCTTTGTATTTTTTTAAATTCGGTAATAAGATTTTTTTTTTTTTTTTTTTTTTTTCTATTCTTAAAGGGCTAGAGATTTCAATAGAGGTTTCCATTTTGCAAAATGAAGGCATGATAACTACAGGAAGAAAAGGAGATTTTCTGGGCATAGAGCCAAGCCAAGACACAGGTCACCTGGTTCCTATAATCTTCTGTGCCACAGACTCCCCATCCGCCTTCTGGCAAGGCATTTATTCTACCCTCATCCTTTGTGCTGCAGCTGTAAGTGGGGATAATAACACATCTCTACCTCATAGGGCAAACGTGGGGATTAGCGTGATGTTATCAGCATAGCCATTGCACAATGCATTGGTGGGCTGGATGGATTGCACTACCCACAAGGTGCACAGCACCCTGAATGTTCATCCCACTGCTTATTTGTACGTTGTTAAGCTAAGCTGAAGCTTCATCTTTATCTGTCATGGGTTTTATGCATAGCAAGACATTCTGCACAGTGATTGCCACAGATTGCGGCAAGCTACAGTTCTCAGTAAAAGAGAAGAGAACAGCCCTGCAGGAGTTGATGGGTTTCAGAAGTGTTCTGCAAGCAGACAAAGAAAGAACAAGGAAGAAGAGAGGTGGGCTAAAGTGAGCGGAGATCTGCCAGCAGAGCTTGTTGTGCATTGGCACTTGGACTTCTTTCAGTTCCAATGCAGCAAGTAAACACAAATCTCCAATCTCAATAGCAAAACAAATGCGATTCAGACTGAAACAAGCCTGGGACTATGGCATGAGCAAACAGGGGGGGTTATGCTGCTAATGACCAGTAGCCCTCGTGACTCTTCTTTCTGTAAGTAAACTGTTCCCCTCATGAATCCATCACTTCATGGGGCAAAGTGAAAGGCAGGAGTAAGGTGATCAGCTTCACATTGGTAAGTATTGGTAAGTATGTCTCCAGATGATATAAGCCAATGCGACATACAAGCTGACGAGGCCAGAAGCAATGGCAAATTGCAGAGAAATTTTGGCTTGTCTGTACTAATTTACTAAATGAAACTAAACCTATTTAAACAGGGCTTAAACCACTTTAAGTGTGTTGAGTTGGCTCTGAAGTAACTTGATCCACTTTACATTGATTTAATTACACCACTGTAATTTATAGACCATGTCATTGTCTCCTACAGCCTCAGACTCCCCTACTTTCCCCTCTGAGTTGGGCTCTTAAGAGAAAACTCTCCAAAATACTTTATCCTATAAGTAGATTTTAAGGCATATAATTAGGAATGCCACATGAGTGGGCAGCCAGCACCTCCCAGGCATCTCACACTATGGAGTTTAGATCTTTAATCTAGTTTAGATCTGTATTGAGAAACTTTCCATCTGCTCTTTATCACAATGTTGATAGCATCACCTCAAAAATACTCAGTTTAAATCCAAAAGGGAAGAAGAAGGGAAATTTGCACAGGAGATTCAGTAATTCACAATATTTCATTAGACAACATCTCCTTTAGGAGTCTGACATTTATATTCATGGTTGAGCAGAGGGATAACTCATGAGTTATCTCTTCTGTCTTTGTGAGTGAAGATTAATGTCATAAGTGTTCAGCAATCATGTATCATATATACACACACTTACACACACACTCAACGTGCATTATTTTTATCTTCTATGATCCTCAGGAGTGAAAGCACTTGAGACAACAGGGTGTAGGCAGGCAGTTTCTGAATGTTGTCAGACTGTGCAGAAACCAGGGGACAAATTGTGGCATCAGTTAAAGTCTAAATAGTGGGCATACATCAAGCTGGGGAAAGTGGTCTGTGGTGAAGTTGTCATGTACATGCATTATTTAATATGCTCCGCATAATTCTTGGGCTCTGTCCTAAATGGTGAGTTTATTTGTTGTGCAAAATGGGAAGAAGAGGGGAGAGAGGCAGTTATCTGCCATCTTTCTGCTCCTGGAGTGACAGAGGCTAGTAGGATCCAAAGCCTGTTGTTGCTCAAGTTGGAGGAGTTTGACTGGCTTTCTAAAAGAAGGGGATTGCAGATGGTGCCTGCTATGACTTAGCTCCATGTGAATAACTGTACAATGCTTCACCCCATTACCTTCTCCTGTGCCAAGAGGCTGGGTGGCAGAGAACAGGAATGCCAATTTTGTGCCATCTGGGGATTTCCCTGCAGTAGCATTCTGAATGCTTTGGACAAAAGCAACTGAATCATGACACAGTTTGCATAGCCCAGTGAAAATTCGTCATGAGTATTGTATAATGAAAGTGCATATTGCACACAATTTATTACATGGCTCTCAGATTCATTACTGAGCTCTTACCTATGAGCCTACAGATTTATAGACATTGAGATCTTTGACCAAAAGGCGCTTCGTAAATGCAAATGGTTCTGGTTGTTGGAAAGATTCTCCTGGGTTATCCAGTCCACTGGCATTCCTGTGAATGCCTAAGCAGGTTGAATGACTCGATACAAAAAATCAGTGCCCCATATTGCCTGTGATAGCTGCTGTCTCTTGAATTATCTTCTCAACTCTGCTTTTCAACCTAATTAAATAGGATGGCTGGGCTATACCAAGAGATGGAAGAGGCCAGATTTTTACTATTCTGGTTACTTACATCTCTTCCAATACAAACGGGTGCAGTGCAATCCTACCATATAGCCAAAGGGACAAAGCCTGCTATGGGATCTGACTGCATATCCACCAGTCCGAGTGCTCTGAACCCCTTTTTAATCTGTTCCCTGTTGTCTCTATACCCACCTTGCATAAAACAGCTAATTTTAGGCAGTTTAGACATAGACATTTTATTTGCTGAAGTACAGTAATTGCTTTGAAGCAAAACCAAAAAGCAAACACAAAATTGTTCAGATTAAAGCTCTATTCTTGCCCGAGTTTTTTGTGTCAGTTAGGCAAGGCAATAGAGCCCCAGCAGCTGAATAAGAACAAGAACTCAGATCCAGGCAGTCCAGCAGCAGCTAGTGAGGGTCGGCCACAAAATGCTTTCTGAGTTTGCTTGACTCAAAAGGCACTGCCACGCAGAACATCCCCAGCTCTGCCTATAGGAAGCAGTATGGCTGTTCAGCTGCAGACTTGTCCAGGCTAGCAAAATGCTCATTGTTCTCTCCAGAGAAATTTCTAAGCCTGTTTGCCCATATGGGCTTGTATGAGTGGGAGACCTCACTGTGCAAATCCCATTGCAGTGAGGTCCAGAGGCTGTGAACACTTTTTCTGCGTGAAATTAATTGAGCTCCTTGGGGTCAGCAGGTTACGACCAAGCTCATTGTGACAAATGATTTCTGTCTGAGTAGGAAGACCTTTGGGGTCAGTTCAGGGTTCTGCCTAAATTTTGTAATTATGCCTGCCTCAGGCCTTAAACAAACTGTCCCCTAACATGTGCAGGGAGATCAGGGAATAAGCAGAAACAGCCTAGTTCAGTCTAGCAGGCCAGATTTTTAGCTGAAACTTGTAAATAAAAGCCCTCACAAACTCAACAGAGCTGGAGATGGGCTTAGTGCCTGACAAGGAAAGATCTGGAGCCTCGAAGAACTCTTTATCCATGTGATGATTACAAGAAGTCCAGCTGGGAAAAGCTCATCAAAATTCCTGCTCTGGCTGTGACTGAGACACTTTGCATTGCCAAACCCCAAAGGAGAATATGCTGCAAAATATGCAACTTGATTGAACACGGAGCTGTGTTAGTAACTTCAGGGCTTAGCTTGTGACTCATAACTCCTGCAGGACGAAGGAGCCATGTGCCAGAAAACAGGCCGGATCCTAACACTGAATAAAAGGACTCAGTTCAGTGTTCTATGACAGCAATGGAGAGCTAATAGTGAAGGTGGTCTCTTGCCCAGGTCTCTGATGAGGATCCTGGCTGCTGCTTTAGTGGGTGGTGTGGAGACAGAAGGGACTGTCCCCAGGCGGGGTTCTTACATCCCCTAACTTCTCTGTCTGCAAGTTATTTGAAATTAGTCAATGTTATTCAACAAGACAAACTTACAGGACAGGGTGGCCACATCCAATGCATGATTCAGCCTCAGAAAGTTGGGAAGCATCCTCTTTGCATGGTGCTGTTTTAGAAAAAGCCTAGGCTTCCTACAGCATAGAGGAGAATCTGTAAATGAGGTGAGACAGAGATCCCAGGCTGGAGCACCTTGGAGAGCAGGAGCTCAGCCTGACCATCCACTGTCTGATGGGACCGAGCATGCTAAGTGCTTCTTTCCAGTTAGTTTCCATTATGGACCTTTGTAAAATCTCTCCACGTGCTGTTCCTCGAGCCCAGAAGAGGATGCAAAATGTTTTCTCATGCTGCTGGCCACAGGAGCATGAGTGGATGGAGAAATGAGCAATAGGAGGTAAAATGCTTTCCTGGAAGCCTCCGTTAGAGTACAATACCAGATGGCTCATGGCCACATCAAGTATCAATTCATTAGTCTAATTAAATTCTATATAAATCTACATAATTCATATTGCTACATTTTTAGGTACCTTTATGAGATATTTCATGAAGCACACAGTATTTAGCTAATCTCGTTTAAAAACATTCACTTTGAAACCTTTATTGGCTCTGAAGGCTCAGCTCAATTATTAGGATTTAAACCTGAATTTCTTGGGCACTCACCCATCGTATTCTCTCTGCTCACTGCAGATTTAAGCCAAATGTTTGTATTACTCAAAGTTGGAGATGAAAAATAAATGAACATTCAGGTATTTTCTTCAGTATTTGTTTGAAAATCAGGCTAATCATGTCTCACAAATTAGGCTCCCCGATATGATTTGCAGCATTTCATTCATTAGTCTTTTCTTAGAGCACATTTTCTTCTAATCCTGGAAAACCATGCGAGCATGGAATTGTTTGAGCCCATTTTAATTATTCATGTAAATTAAAGAGACAGAATAAAATGGAGAAAATGGTCTGCCTTTCTCATAACTCTGTTTATAAAAGGAGTATATGATTTATTTCAGTATTTTTCTCTGGTCTTTTATAATGCTGTATTGCACCCTGATCAACACAGATACTTAAAAAATAGTGCAAAGAAAACAGATTCCTGGTTGTCTTTGAATACACCTATAATGGTGTGTATGTGCCTGTGAATTATTTTTTTTTTTTGCAATGATTGCATGATTACACTCTGACTTGAAATGGCAACACAATATAGGAAGGGTTTTTTAATCACATTTAATGCAATTTTTATAAATTCACAACATTAGTTATAAAATGAAAGGCCACATTTGTTCTCAACAATGGAACTGTGAGCACATTTTACAAGATTTCATTCCTGACTTTCTAACTTCTGCGAAACTTCCAGATAAAACAAAAAGTTTTGATCTCATTTTTGATGCTGCTGGATAAAAAGTCAGTTAAGTAGCACTGGCCAGAGTAACACAGAGAAACACTTTACCAATAGGCCGAGGACCTTTTCCTATGAATAAAGATGATCTCAGTTGGTTTTGAGTTTCTCAGGGAATGCAGTTAATAACGTGTGATGCTCCTATTTGTAGTGTCTTCCTCATGCATTGCCACAAAACCATGTCCGAAGAGGTTGGCCTCACCTCATTTTGGATTTCAAAAACAATTCAGAAACTTTTGCTAGGCACACAGGCTCAAGAGAAGATGCTCAGGACAGGATTCAGCCTCATTTCTTCTGAGTGGGGAGATGGAAAATCTGAGGCAGCAGGCAGGAGGGGAGCGCATCCTCCAGCCTGGGGACAGCACTGCATCTCCTTTCAGAGCTGTCTCCCTGTGGTCTTTGGCAATTACCTGCGTCCAGATTTCTAGCATAGGGCACATGCAATTGCATGTCTCACTTGCCCATATAATTACCATAATTGTGACCACACTGACATAATTGTGGCGATCAGACGATGCAAACAATCAATTAGACATCCAAACTGGAAGATGCACTTCCCGCACTGTTCTCCAAAAAGCATTTTCAGCTGCCCCTTGTTGGCTGAACACCCCCAGCACAGCTCCTTAGCACCGGGCAGTACACACTACCTCTGGCACAGAATTAGACTACACAATCTAATAAGTCATTTCCCATCAGTCCCCCCAAATAGTCTCTTTTGGAGACAGCAGTGCAGATAGTGATTGGCAAATATGTCTAGTTTGTGATGTGCCAACGCTTGAAGCATAAAAAAAAAATAAAAAACAAACAAAAACTACCAATGGAGCTGTTAAGGCAGGAAACTCTATTAAGAACCCAAGGGAGAAGTTGCTTCCCTGATTACATATAATATGCACCATGTATTCTTAGTGTACCCAGCAATTGTAAGGGAACTCCCGGGAGGACTGTGTTGTTGGCTGGCCAGCAGCCAAAGCTGTCATGCTGAAAGTGCAGTTCTACCCTGAAAAGTGTCTCTGTGAAAAACAGCATCATTGGCTTTCATGTTTATGGTTTCTTAATGATCCAGTATCAGCTGTGCTCAGCCTATGAGTGAAAACAGTTCAGGGGACAGAGGTTGTTCAGACTTCGGTGTGGTTTTCCTCTCCCCGACTGCTAAAAAGTGTTTGGGAGCATGAAGCAGAGCTTGCTCTTTCAAGATAAAAATAGAAAGTACTCACTTTTAGTCATGGCAGGAGGACTGAATAAACTTGTGCTGAATTCCACAGGATGATTTTAAAAGCACATATGATGGCATCCTTAAATTCTGTGTATAGGCTAGTAGATAAATACTAGTACTCTACTGATCCAGAGCAATCCCCAAACCCAAAGTCAATGCACGGAAGGGCTCTCATTGACATTCTCTACCTTTGGGCCGTTTCTTTTTTGTTTCATCTGAGGAATTTTCCAGAGGAGGGGAAGGAATGATATCTCAAGGGACAGGCAAGTTGAAATCTTGATCTCACATGGTTTGTTCCAGTCACAGACTTTGAACAAAGCTGGGCAAAGGTGTTATTTTTGCAGTGCTGATTTTTATTAGAAAATACTATTTCAACTAAAAAAAGCTTTTGAGAGGAGTGGAAAGGGTATTAAACTAATGGAAGCCTGCTCTGAAAAACAGGAAGATGTCACATTTTTCAGATCACAATGACTTTGTATTTTCGTTTAATTCAAACCTAGTTTTTGAAATGGATTTTATGCGATACAGTAAAAGGTAGGAAAAGAAAAATCTCACCCAAACAACTCCCATATTTATAACAGAACTTTTCAACTAAAGCTACCATTTCCATTGTGAAATGCTACTTTGCAAAATTACAGAAGAAACCATTGAGGCAAATGCAGCAGAACGTTCTTAACTTGTTAATTTGTGACTGCAATTTCTTGCTCAGTCTGCACATTATTTTGAGATACAAATAGGTGGAATGTGGACCACACTTTGCAGTATGTACAACCATTTCCCATGCGTTAAGCTATACAGAAAGATTCCTTTTTACCCCTGAAAATTACTCTAATGAAAAAAGTCAAATAGTAGTCAGAAAAAAAAAAGAATATTTTCTCATTAACTTTGAGTAGGAAAAATTAATGATGATATTTATTTATTATTTTCTTTACTCTTGAAGACTTTTGCTCTTTTTCTCTTTTCCCCTCCTTATACTCTCCCCTACATCCCCTCTTCTTCAAAACCTTCCAGCTCTCTGCAGTCCAGTGAGAATTAAAAGACAGAAAAAATAAAGATAAGGATGGAGAGGAAGATCAGCCAAGAGCTTAAAATGAGTATAAAAGGCACAGTAAGCAGTGATGCCAATGCAGCATCTTGCTATAATGAAGAGCCTCTCAGGAGAAGTGACACGAAAGGGAGCAGAGGCTAATTGCATAAAGCTAAGCTAAGTGGGCTGGGGGTACCTCTCTGCCCTGAGCTCACAGCACAGCGGATGAGCAGCTCTTGGGCAGTGATGGAAGCTGCAGATGGAACCCATTGGTGGGAAAGCACACCAACTGGAGGCACAGCTCCGTGAGCCCTGCCTTAGCACCAGTGCTCCTTTCTCACCGCGCTTTGCCCCACTGACTGCTCGCAGTGGCACTTCAAAGAGTGAGACGAAGGCAGAGAGGTTAGAAACATCTCCTGTGTTAGCTTTCAATTTGCTATCGGAGGAAAAACAAAAGCAGAACTTGATCTTCTGCTGTTGTTTTGTTGTTTTCCTTTCCCCTTTTGTAAAAGGGATTCCTCATCTTTACCTCTCCTTTATATTCTAACTGCCCCAGCTGGAAACCTTCTAGGCCTTTTTAAAACAGGATTAAAAACACAGTTTTCTGCATTAGCACAGCTCAAAAGGATAACCTCAGCTCTTTTCTCTGCCAGCCAGCTTTTTAATCCTGAATCACATGTCACTTCAAATTATGAATATGATTTTCATGTCCCCCTCGGGCTTAAATTTCACCCAAGTAAATCCTCTCATTCAGCAGCCGGAGAAACGTGTCAAAAGCAGTGATCTTCAAGCACTGCAAATGCTCTGGGAGAGATCAAACTGTCCCAGCCTGAACTCTCACAGTGCCAGGCATCTTCTTCCCTCCTGCTTATCATTGTTGACACCCTGCGTCCCCTCCCGGTCTGAGAGCCTGGCATGGCAAGAGAGACAGAAAAACACCCCTTCTCCTGTCAAAATATTTCTGGGATTGATCCTTCCTGCACTTGTGGGAGCTGAGGGAGAACAAAGACATGCATGAATTGATGCTGGGTAACAAGACATGAAAGCACCTGATAGCACGATGCTTGCTTTCATTCTGCATGCAGCCAGACAAGAGAACTAGCAAACTGGCCATGATTTCCAAGCCAGACAGGTCGCTGTACTGTTCTCATTTTAAGAAGGGAGCCTTTCCTCACCCAGCTTTCTCTGTTCCATGTGGATCCCTGACTAACCACTGTCCTAATTCAGGGCTAACTCAGAACAGCCCTGCCAGAGTCAATGGGCACTTCCAGACCTGATTTACAAACAGACAGGGGCAAATTATTTCCATTCTGAGCATCACGTCCAGAATGAGAACTCAAGAGATCTGCATATGGTGTTCAGGATGTATTTGGTATTAGGTAGGACATCTAATGAGGAAGGGACCCTTTGGGGTCAGAAGGTCAGGTCTTGGCTCTTCAGTCTTCAGTAAGCTCTGTTGAGATTTCCTTTTCGACTTTGTCCCCCAGATAGTTTCTTCCTTTCAAAAAGAAATGTGTTATTGCGTTTCCACCTTTCTAGTAATTTGTATGAGCGCTGCTCCAAAAGTAATGCCTCCTATGTCATTATGTTGATCCACAACTTCAGAGGTGGATGTTGGTGGTATGACAGTAGAGGTTGAACCTTCCTACAGATATTCTGTTCCATTTTGTTGCTATGTGACAGATGGCAGCAGAGGGGCATTCTGACAGAATGGCAACTGACAGGGGAATGTGTATGAAGCAAAAATGTGTCATCAGATTCCTCCACATGGAAAAAATGGTGCCCACTGGCATTCACTGACACTTGCTGAATGTTTATGGAGACCAAATAGTGGATATGTGCACAGATAGGTGATGGGTGATGCTTTTCAGCAGTGGTGACAGCAATTTGAAAAACAAGCCCTGTTCCAGATGGTCGTGCACAGCTGTCATACGATGAAATGAAGACCATCTTGATCAGCTCATCCACGCTAATGGTAGTGACTATGTTGAAAAACAGAGTTTTTTAGCTGATAACTCGCTCTCTCAAATAGTGTTACTGTGCCCTTTGTATCTGTTGTAATTCCCACAGAAATAAATAGGAGGCATTACTTTTGGACCAAAGTCCCTTCCCCAAGTTGATTATGGCCTTTGCCTTTGCTTACTGCAGCGGTGGGTGCTGCAGGTGTCAAGGCTTCACTTTTAAACTACTGGGAGTTGTGAAGCATACTGATGTACTAACATCTCAGTTGTACTTTGATGAGTAGATACTATGATGATCCTCATTCAAGACATCCAGGCTTTCATACTCAAGTTGCCCTGGGGTTAGAAATAATAACTTTGCTGAGGCTTTTTCTGCACCTATCCAGACATTTCAGTTCAGGCTTCTCCGTCAGAGTGGAGACAAAGTTCTGCTTTGAGGTCACCTTGTTTGAACACACTTTTCCGTGGGTTCCCCAGACTTTGTCAGCAAAGGTTTTTTGGTTTGGTTTTGGGTTTTAATTTACGTATGGTTTCTCCAGTTCCTTAAATGAAGGAAATGGCCAGGAGGCTGCTGCCAGTATGAAATAAACCTCAGTAACGTTTACTTTCAAAGGTTTCAGAAAGAAGTTCAGAGGCTGGAACTGAAATAAGAAGGCATCTAAGCTGCTCTGCGGTGGTTTTTTACGCAGTTTGCAATAAGGATCAGGGACAGAAGTAAGAGTTCAAAGGAAACATGCATGGATATGGTCTCTATTTTGAACCTGAAGCCTTTCTCGTAGGGAAAGAAAGCAAAGATAGACTTGAGATGTCATGGAAGCTCCCAAAACTACAGTACACAGCACGTCCCTCCATCTGTGTCATGTGGCTGCCCGGCTGCAAGGACATGGCTATTTCCCATCTGAAAACCAGTCAGACAAATGTTTTCATCCTGCAGAAGAGCAAAAACAAATGTGGAAGAGGTCTAGGAGGGCATATTTATTGCTTGCTTACCTTCCCACGGTGAGGAAGCCACAGGACTTATTAGAGAAACCTCACCTTTCAAAACATTCCCATGGCCACGAACATGTTTCTGAAGAAATGTACATCCTGGGAGGGTTTCTTATGTAGAAGATCAACTCTGATCCAACCATTGCCTATTGCTTTTTGAAGTTTCGGCAGCAAAACAGAAACACAGTGGTTTGCCAAGAGAGGTGGGCAGGAAGCAGTTTTTCCAACCCACAAACAACTCTCAGTCTAGAGTTTTCCTATCCAGATACAGAGTGAAAGGTAGAAATCTGAAACTTAAAAGGATTCAGATCATATAAACAAATCATTTTTATGAGCTTCCCTTTATAATATTTTTGGCCTATAAATTTTACATGTTTTCTTTTAATTTCAAAATGTTTACATTTTAATGTTTTTAATTAGTAGATTCAACAGAAAAAAAAATATTATTCTGGTTTAATTCCCTTCCCCCATCCTCCTACCAAACTCTGACCCCAGTTTTGACATTCAGATCACCACCTGTGTTTTCAATCAACTGGCATTTTCCAATTTGAAATAATTGCCAAAATACCCCCCCCAGTGTCCCAGATTGAACTAATGACTGCACTGGTTCAGTCCAGAGGTGGCCATAGCTTAGTGTCTACTGAACTGCATGTACAAAGTTTGTAATCACTTAAGTAGTGCTTTGAGGCTTCCAGTAGCTAATATATGTCCACCACCACAGCAAGGAATAAAATGAATATTGCCTCTGCTATCCCTTTATGTTTAGCGTTACAAAAGCTTGTAGAACTGAATTTCCAGAGCAGTGATTTTTTTTTTCCCTTCCACCGTTGGATGATAAATTTGTTTATCTTTGCTCTTGGCACTGAATTTTGTGAACATTTCTAAAAGAAACAAGGAGAACTCACTCACGGTCTGCTAAATCAATACTCCCAGTGTCTTGCTCTCCATTGCCAATGCACCTTGTATAACCATTCACCGCTCTGCTTGTTAGCATCCATTTTGTGCTGGTGGAAATGACTAAACCAGCTGCAGGGCCACAGAGAGCCACAGCTCTGCCTCCTTGCTCAGATGTGAATCAGCTCTAAGAAATACATGGCTGGGGATGAGCCTTCCTCCCAAGGCAAGTGACAAGCTGAAAGGATCTGGTGTCAAAGCAAATGAGATGAAGTGGCAGGTGTACCTCTCCACACAATAGGGACAAGTTACAGTACTTCTATACAGTTGTTCCCTTAAACACAGAGCACAGAGACAGACTGGAGGAGATGTGATTGCAGATGGTATGTGTTAGAGGATATAGACTCAAATTTGACAGTCACTTTATAAATGAATTCCCAGCCATGTGATCTCCCTTCAGGTCGACTTGCTGCTGTGGACTGGCAATAGTTTTCTGTGGGTAAAAATACTGAATTTTCCAAAGGCTGATTTATGATTATTCTCTGCAAAAGTCTTAAAAATACAAAAAATATTACAGCTATTTGTATCTCGTCCTGGCATCGTTGTTCTCTATTGCAGTAAGTGGAACTATCTTTTCTTAAAATGCTGGATCGAATCCATATTCTATTTATTACATCTGAGGACTGCTCTTCTCTATTTTATAGTCTGTTGTTTACGAACTGTGCCGGGGGATAAAAAGTGCATGATCTGAAAAAGCACAGGAGAGTCGTCATCATTCTTCTTTTTTCCCTTTTTTTTTTTCTTTCCAAAAAACAAAACTAAATAATAGTGGCTCCCAAAGGTATTTGCTTTTTAGACCTTTACAGAAAAGCAGAGCACGGGAGCAAAAACAGAAGGCTTTGGTGGATGTTTCTGGCTTGTCCCCTAGGCCAAAAAGCCCATGGCTCAATATGACAGGGACGTGGAAGGGCTGAGCATCACCCCTGTTCTGCTTTCTGCTGTCATCTGTTCTCTTTGCAGTTTAAATTCAGGAAGGAGGGATGGTAAAGGGAATGGGAAGGGAATCCTGAAAAAGGGAAGGGGGCATTGTGCATCCAGCAACATCTCCATCTATTTGTGTTCTAAGTCCTGCCTGTTCTTCTGCAAAAGCTTTGTGTATGCATTTTACACATGGCTTACACCAGCCTGTTCCCATCCACACACTGGATGCCACTGTTTTTTGTCCTTCACCCAAGAAGTCCCTGGCAGTGTGAGTGCTGGCCTCCCAGGTAGTTACAGGTTATTTTTCTGAACTGAACGGAGCAGGTATATAGATTTTTGAAAGTTAGAGAAAAAAGCTTGCAGTTGTGTTTGTCAGTGATCTTTTTTTCTTTCTTTTTTTTTTTTTTTCTTTTTCTTTTTATTATTATTATGACTGTTTTCCCCATGGGCCTAAAAATCCTTTTGAAGAAGAAAACCAAACTCTTTGATTTGTTGGGTGGGTGAGACCATGGCAGCGTCAGAGGGAGATGAGCGATGAACCCAGCGACAGCCCTCTGAAGGCACATACAAACCACCTCAATAGAACTGAGTACACATGCAATTTTTTGGTGCTTGTCCACCTTTCCCTCTCTGATGGACCACAACAAAGCAGTGCAGCATCTGTCGTGCACAGTTTCCTTTTACTTTGTCCTGTGACCCACGGAGTGCCACCAATGAACACCATTCCACATATGATGGGGGTACCGGAGGTTTCCAGCACCCATCCTTTTACAAAGAATAAGATAAAAATGCACAGTAACTGTAGTGGAAATGCTGAGTCACAGCTTGAACCAGTGATTGAACACCTGATGGAAGGCAGGGCCAACCCAGGGAAGCTCAGGTGCATGCAATGCAATTGAATGATCAGAAGAGGTGGAGCCAGGATCCACCCTTTCCCAGACCTCATTTAAGGGCTGGCAGTGGAGGTGAGCATGTTTTATCTGGAGGGCTCTGCCTGCCTGCCTGAGGATCTTACAGGCTATCTGAAGGTAAGCAGCTTCTTCACCTTGGTTTTGCACCCACTACTGTTATGTCTGAGCAGATCCTTACTTGCTGCAGCCTGAGGTCTTGCTGCTCTGCTGTCTTGTTGTGTTTTCTATTGTGTCACAGTAACTATTTCTCCTTATGCAGACTAAGTTTACCAAGTTATTGATCCCTATGAAGGAGCTGAACTGTTCCTCAGGAGCCCCATGTGGATGGTATGCTTCTTTCTGAAGGGGAACAGAGTAGGTGCTATGGGACAGATACAACTCTTACACCTCTTTGAAGTGAAGTAGTGAGTTTTCAGATATGGTACTTGTTGAATATTGTGATTGAGATTTTTGAATCTATCTAAAAAGTTTAGTTCCTGATTCTTCTGAACAGCAAGGTACATGTAACTAAAAACAAGAATAGAAAACCCACCATACCAAAAGGTTAACATCAGCAAGATGATTCACTTTACTGTGTAGCCCTTCAGGAAATAGGGTCCCCAAGCCAGCAAGTTTTTCTTTCTCATGTTGGGATACCAACCTTGGCAGCACTGACAAAACAAGGATCTCCCAGTAAGCCATTTCCCCATGGCAGATCACTCCCCAGCTCCTGAGTACTGGAAGGGTGAGGCTCTGGAATTCACTGTATGGGTATCTTTAGATGTTAGCAGTCCCTTCTGGATCAGCCATAATGAAGGAAGAGAAGGTTATGGCTACAAAAAACTGTTCTGTGATGGTGCTTCACAAATTGCACTGTTTCTGACTGTGATAATTGTTACTATCAATTTCCACAGTAGGTGGGAAGCCAAGTTGTGTACAGTATGTTTCTGTTTTGGATTAATATATAATGTATTACTAGAAAGATGTAAGAATAAATTTATACTACAGTAAATCCAAAAACCTCCTGTATCTCATCACTGGAGGTGCCCAGGGAGGTGGTGGTCGCTGTCCCTGGAGGTGTTCAAGAAATGTGGTGGCATCCCAGTGAGGTACGTGGGCATGGTGGGATGGGTTAGTGGTTGGACTGAGTGATCTTACAGGTCTTAACCAGCCTTAATAACTGATTCTATGATTCTACCTTGACTTCTGTCCTTGGCCCAGTGAGATCATGAGAACTGTTCTGCACTCTGGTTCTCAGGTCCAGCTTGTGTCTCTTGCTGACATAAAACAGCAAAATATTTGTTTGGCCATTTCCTAGGAAAAGACCAGTGACAACAGAAATCAGAGTGGCTTTGTTATATTGTTTATGTAGTGACTTAAGACTCAGTGTGGCATAAGCAGTGGTGTAATGATGTTAGTCTTGCCTCAAACAGATGGCAAGAGGATGATGTTTGAAAACCCAGAGCATCTTCCACTTTTATATGTGAGTTAATACTGGCGGTGATGCTGTAGGAAGGGAAGAGGCTTTTCTACAGCTCTGGGGCTCAACTGGCCCACAGAGCCCAATTCCCAGTTTGATTTCAGTCCTTTCTTCCTCCTTACCATACAGACATCTGGTGCCATTAAAAGCCAGTAAAAGGAGTGTTTTCAGAGCTAGCCTCCCAACACTGCATGTGTAACCATATGTGGTAACATAGCACTACATTAAAAAAAAACTTGTATTATTTTGGCATCTTTTTTTTTGTTGTTGTTCATGTGGTTATTGGTTCTTGTAACTGATACCCACTTTTGAGGCTGTTTTAAATAGATACAGAGGCTTTTATTTTATTAAAAGCTCTCAATAGCTCTGGTCTTCAGGTAGCCATGGCTTTATTGTGGAAACCATCCCAAACTTGTCATCTTTTAAACAAAATTAAAAATTTCTTCTCCCCTCCCTATGGAGTATATGCTGGTCTTAATGCTTGTTGTGTCAATGTGGGCAGTTTCTGCCCCAAAAAACTCTAGTAGAAAATTGCTCCTCTATTGAAAATGTTTTGGCAGCATTAAGCAGATAAAATTAACTGAGCACTTCATAGATTATTGATTTTCCTGGGCCTTGGAAAGAAAAGTAACGGTAGTGAAAGCTGGAATGTACTTTCAGTAGCTTTGATTAGGACAGCAGTAAGGGGTGTGCTGATTAATTCTGTGCTCAAAGTAAAGAAAAGACAGGTAAGCATATGACAGAAAGACCCTGGGTAAAAGGAAAGGAGAAAGGGACTGAATCAGGAGGGTGTCTGTAACCTTCCTGTGAGGAGACATCTCATGTTGTTTACTGAACACTTCACATTGAATGGCCATAACGTAAGTAAGATGATGTTAACTAAACATGGGGAGAGAAAATTGGGGGAACAAGAACAACTGAAAGAGAGCACATAGCACAGCTTTTCTCTACAGCACCACCAACCTCCTCTGAAGTCAATGAATCTCAACTTATCCAAGGGAAACTGAGGCTGAAATTCAATCCATTCTGCCCAATAGCAATGATAGTGAGAAATAATGACAGCTTCATATCAGTCTTGTCTGGATTGTCAGTGTGGGGCATTACAGACACTAAATCTTGAAGATGCTCAGGAGTGGCACTTCTGAGCCTCAGTGAGTGGTGGAGGAAGGAGTGCCTGCTTCTCTGGGCAGGCAGAAAGTGTGAGTAGCAGAGTGCAGTGCAGAGGGAGAAAAGGGTACAAGAGGGGTGGAAGAAAAGAAAGGAAAAAACCACTTATTTCACTAAGAAGCTGCAGACAGGATGCATACAACAGGAAGGATGTGGACATTGAATAACTCATCTCAGGATTTCTCTATCATTAAGGAAATGGAGGTATTGAAGCGTGGGTTTCCTCTGCCTGCTATTCTAGTGAAAAGCAATTCAGCACTAAGGCAAAATGCTACTACTATGTTACTGTTGCTGAAGGAGAAGATTTTCCCTTGTTTCCTCACCCTGCCCTACCACCAGCTCTGCTCTCACCATGCACCTGTTCACTGGGCTTGCTGTGCTCCAGCACTCAGCAGGAAAATTAATACTTATTTTGTTCACAGTTTGCTCCTTCATGACAGATATAGGAACACACAGTGTATCCATTGCACAGCCCATTGGGCAGGAGTTTTATACAGCTGGTAAATGTGGAAGGGGAGAGGACAAAGCAAACTCAGCCACTGATCTTTCCGGCAGCTTCCAGGTACCTGAGAGGTGGCTGAAGCTGCATTTTGCCATGCTAATGGATGGAAGTCTCAAAGCCAGGCTGGAGCTGGGAAGCTCCTGTCATCAGAGGGGTGAAATGGAGTGGAAAGCAACTAAGAACTGGGTTTGCTGCTCCTGCAGCCATTAGGAAATATGCTGTTCTTGATGCTCCCTAAAGCTTGCTAGAAGGTATTTTCAACAGATTTGTTCCTTTTTTTTTTTTTTTTTTTTTTTTTTTTTTAATTTTTGAGTTGCTTTAAGAGGCAGAATATAGGAGAACATCATCCACCAAAGCAATGGTGGAATCTCTCTCACACATACAATACATGTATGTAGCCAAATCAGAATTTAATTTGGATAGATTAGATTAAAAAAAGTACTAAAAAAAATTTTTAGTGACCTAAGTTTCATTATGAATCATCAGGAATGACCTGGCAGTAGATTTGACCTCCACAGTGTCCTTGTCTAAATAGAAAAGGAAACCTGAGCAGCATTAAAAAGTAGCCTTTCTCAGGGGGGAAAAAAAGTCCTTTCATTAATGACTCCCATTATAGCTATTCATTGTGTCCTCTTTTCCTTAACAAAGTCTCACATTGTCAACCAGCCCTTTTAAACATTCATTGTGTGTCCATTATCAAAATATCATTTCAACTTTGCTGCACATGTGTAGGAAATGTAGTAGTGCAAAAAGGAAGAGGAGTAGGGGAGATAACGCAAGAAAAAAGAGATAATAAGCTTAGACTGTACTTGTATAATTACCCTCTCCAGAACAATCTTCTGAGGAAAGGATGTGTTTAATTTTTCTTATGTCATAAATCTGAAACTCACCAGTTGTCACTGACTGGGTTAGAAACCGAACAACTGGAAATGGACATAGGAAGTTTGCCTTCTCCACCACTTCACTTTTAATAAAGATGGATTTGCAATGAATAGAGGCAGACCTCTGTGGTCAATTTTGATTCTGTTTTAAGGGTTGTCTAATAAATTTTATGTGTCCAATTGGGAAACCACTGGTGGTTTGCACAAAATAAAGCTTGTAGCATTTCAGAAGAGTGAAACAAAACTGTTCAGGAAATGTCCAGCTAATGCACCATCTTTTCTCTTTTCCACTTATGTTCTCTCCCTCTTGCAACTTTTTTCTTTTTTGGCTTTTATGTTTAAGTTAACTCTGGTCTTGTCTCAGGCTTCATTTGGGACCAGGACAAAACTATCACTGACTAGCTGTAGTCATTTGCTAGCAGTAGATAACTCAGTGTAAGATTAAATGCTGGAACAGAAAAATGCAGTCATTCAACAGCTAAATGCTAGACAGGCTTTCTTCTTTTACTACAGCATGCTTCATCATTAACCTCCAAGATACTGTTTGAAAGCTACTATCTGAAGCAGATGCCTGTCCGCTTTGAAGCATAGACATCAACTGCTTGCCTAACATCCACACCAAGCACACTCCTGCAGGCAGGAAGACTTGATCACTAATACAGCTGGCTGTTATTCACCCTGTACTACCAGATTAAGCCAGAAGGGCCAAAGCATGGATCTTGGGTAGAAATCCAGCTGAGCAACCTGTTCTCAGGGGAGTGAGACTATGACAGCATGGGACTGAATCAGCCTGTATTCAAAGTCAAGTTTTATGTTGTATTCTGCAGCTTTCAGAAGTGTTTTTTACAATGACTTGATTTCAAGAGACAAGCTGTCTTAGAATTTGTGCTTTTCAGCCCTATTATCCATTTACTATTAGTGTGGAATTGGTCTGGAAAAGTTTTATGGCTCCACTTCTGTGTGGAGATAGTGCTGGACATCATACCCTGCATTGCTGATGTCATCAGGTGTACATTTGTCACCCTTTGCACCCTTAAGTGTGCGTACTTGGAATGAGATCAAGCAGTATTTTAAATGTTGATGAGGCATTTAGTGTATTGGATTTCCACCCACTCATTCTAGAAGTATTTTACTGTTGCATTTTTTCATAAGATATTGAAAACTTGGAACTGCTAGTGCAAAGTCAGTGGGAATCTCACCAAAGGCCCTGCCTGAGGGCCAGTTTTCTTCTCTCTGTCTTGGTCAACCACTGTCTTTGGAGTTTTCAGCTGGGCCAGCAGACATATATATCTTGTGCACAGTCACGAGGCCATTCCTGATGGATGGAGCTCTGCCAGCTGGCAGGGAGGACACCTGGCAGCATGCAGGCAGGAAGGATACATCCGCATTGATAACACAGTGGGGTCTAACAGCTCGGTGACTTTGCTTTACTTTGTCATTAGCATTCATACTCTCACGGCACAGGAATTACACAGCATTTTAAAGGCGGACAAAGAGAAAGGTACAGCCTTGGGAAGTTCACAGCCTTTGGGATTGGTTGTGCCTTGCTGTTTGACCCGAAAGAGGTGACACGCAGCATCATTTCCCCAGGAACAGAGCAGGCTATGACTATGACTTGCAGGGTCAGGGCCCATCCCTTTTGCCATTCCCACCCTGCCAGCATTGGCCCACAGTTCTGACTTTCTCTTTGGGTTCGTTCATCCCAGGAGGGCAGGGCGGTGGGTCATTGGGCAGCATTACTGCAGCCTCAACTTCTCTTTTAAGCTGCAGATTCAGTGGCAGTTTTTTAGCTGAATATTTGGCATAGACACGAAATATGTGTGCTCACCTCTTCTCTCCTGAAAAGCAGAATTGAAGCTGAAACTTTTCTTGCTGTTCAAAGTTATTTTTTTGTTTGGGATGTTTTGGAGAGCAGTCATCCAGTCTTGGAAGTTCTTTTTTCTAGCTTGTTATTTTCTATGAAAAAAATGCTTGAAACCACAGGAATGGTTTTCTTCATATATTACATTCTGTTGCAAAGTGGTCGAGTCAAAGTGTGCCTACCTACTAGTGGGGGCTGCTAGCTGTTATCTGGGTGCTCTATCTCAATACAAAAAAAGCCCTGACAGATATGAGTGCAGCAGATCTGCAGGGTGCTGGAGCACAAACCTATTTCCCCACCGTGATGGCTGCTTAGCCTGCAAATCTTCCCTCCCCACAGACCTGGCTCTCCTGCACTTCTCTCCTATGACCCAGTTGGGTGTGTTACCAACGTGAGCCTCCCTGATTACGCCTGGTACGTGCAGCAGGATCCGGGGCACGCCAGGCTGATTGTGCTGACTCTTCTGGCGAGCTGCCCTTTCCTTAGGAGAAGGCCTGATGGAAAGGATGAAGGCCAGGAGCTGGCTGCTGCTGCCTGTGCTTCCTATGAGCCTCCAAGGCACTGCAAGTGGCACATGATTGAACTCAGCCTTGTCCCCTTGGCCAGGGCTGCCAGCAGGATGTCTGCCTGCCCCATCTTGCCTGCTGAACAAGCTGTATTCACAGCTGGCAGCATGGCAAGGCTGGGTGGAACAGCACGGGTGTGTGAGGCAGCAGCAGAGAAGTGCCAGCCCTGCATTAGAACAGAGGCCTGCCGTGCCTCCTGAGCATCCCCTGGTCTCATGCTTTGCTTGCCCTGCTCCCCATTTAACCAGTTCCCCCTGTTTTCCCTAATTCCTTCTGGCTTCTGATTGAACTCTCTTGTGGCTTCACGTAATTTATGGTCACTTTGACTCATGGCCTTGCTAACAAACGCCTGTATGTGAGAGGAGCAAGCTGTGATGGGAAGTGTGGTGGATGTGCTGTACCCAGCAATGCATCTACTGAAAACCCAGCAGGAATGCCCACTGTGAGGTTTGCATTTTTTTCCATGGTGCTTATTTAACTTACTGCTCTTTTCCTTGGACTTCCCCTCATTCCCAGGCCCTATGTTTGCAGGGGTTTCACCTACAAATTGCTAGTTTAGAGTCTCCTCTCTTCTCCAAAGGAACGGCCAAACTGAAGAATGGCTGTGGTTGGAAAAATGAGTGTGCACAAATGACATAGGGCTCCTCAGTATGCAGAAACTGGATTCTCAATCACCCAACAGCTTCTTTACACCCCTTTGAATGCAAAACAATCTTAGGGCAGGCAGAAAAAATGACTGTATCCACTCTATGGCCACTTTACATTACCAGAGCAATGAAAAATAGCCTTGTAGCTAAAACCATATTCCCGCCTTGCAAGCAGTGGTTGTAATTTAAACTGTTGGTAGTGATGGAAGGTGATATTACATCTGCATCAACAATATGGATGGACCTGATATTGCTGTAGCAGATGAGGATGTAGCTGCTCCCAGGGGATCCCCCACCACCCATGTTCCTTAGACACTTCACACCTACCTGAATGACAGGTCAGCCATCTTTAACTGCAGGACAGCTTTTCACCTCCATCAACATTTAACTAAATCAAATCTGATGAAAATGAAGATGTTCCAGTCATGAGACATGTAAGCTTAACCATTATTTAACCATATAAAATGATGCCTCCATTCCAGGCCTCCTCGCTTCAAGTGGCTGTTGATAAATTAAAATTCTGACTAGTCGCCTCAGCTTTTCAAGACTTTGCCTTTAAAAGCATAATATAGCCTCATCTGATGTAAATCTGCATTATCCCGTTGCTCTCTGTGTTGATTTATGTCAGTGGTCTTCTATTATGGCAACATCAATAGCAATCTGCATCTCTATTGGCGGTGATTAAGGGTAGAAAAATCGCCTGGAGAAAGGGAGAAAGAACACAGTACTCAAACTATGACTAAGAAACTGAAGAGTAGGAGACTGATCAATGCTCTTAGGAGCCTGCTGGGAGTAAGCTGCACTTAAAATTTGATTTAGTCTGAATGAACTAAGAGGGAGGCTACAGATATCATCAAGACTCCAACTTGGTTTTCCACACAACTAGTGGCTCAGGCAAAATAGGTGCAATATTACACCCAGATATGGTGGAAATGTAAGGCAATAAAGAGACCTAACTGAAGCCTTAGCTAACCCCACATACTGCTTTGGCAGTTCTGAAGTCCAGGACCTGAGTTTCCCCTTCGCAACTTCTAATGTGGGGATCAGATTCACACCACCTCTCCCAAGCTGCAAGATTCAGCAGCTGGTGACTCCAAATTGATGCCAAATAGTACTTTTTTTTTTTCTTTTTTCTTTTTTTTTTTTTTTTTTTTTCCACCTGGAACTCAGATTCTATTATTCTTAAAAAAGAAAAACAAACAAACAAAAAAACCTCTCTGGTTCTATGGATCTTATCAAAGCATCTGTCGAATTGCTCAGCAGCTCCCAAAACCAAACTCAAACCAAGGTAATAAAGAATGCAGCATGTTTTCTTAAGAGCCAGGTAAATTTTGCCTACTAGAGGCACAACCTTGGGCAAATCTAGGTATCCCCCATGCTGTGAGACTTGTTTTGTTCTTGTTTTACAATTTCACAGCTTTGAGTCCTTCCAGGTTCTCCCATTCCTCCTTTAAAAAACTGAAGTTCTCTGTAGTGCAGCCACAAATATCACAGCACTCTTGTCAATGTCCAACCAACTCAGGGCTGCAATTTATTTAAAGCTAGCCTGTAGTGAAGCAGTTAGTAAGAGCTGGTTTCCTATCACACCTCATTCTACCTTCTGCCTTTGAAGCCCACTTAACACAGCCCTAGTTGTCCTCGGGGATTTCAGGGGATTAGTGCAGGCCCCTTGACAATGCAGTGACTGTTCAGCCTAAAGTGAGAGAGAGAGGACAAAAAAGAAAAGAAAAGAAAAGAAAAGAAAAGAAAAGAAAAGAAAAGAA
>NW_024962288.1:1933171-1953565 GCF_019238085.1 Lagopus leucura
AAAGAAAAGAAAAGAAAAGAAAAGAAAAGAAAAGAAAAGAAAAGAAAGAAAAGGGAAGGAAGAAGAAAAAGAAAAGAAAAAAGAAAAGGAAGGACAGAGGGGAGAAAGACTAAGAGAAGACAAAAAAAAAATAATAATAATAAGCAAGATTTTTTGGCAACAGTATATGCCTGTTGTTCAGGCCATCAGTTAATATTAGTAAGCTGCAAGTACAAGCATATGTATACTTAATGACGTAGCAGATAAATTATTTGTGTCTCTGTATGTCAGATAAGTTGCATTTATTCCACCAACTCTTCTTCTGTAGGGAGGCTCAGGTGTAAAATCCCAGCAGAGCGTTCAACTGCTGTGCCTGAGGAGCCCAAGGATTGGGACTGTTTCTCAGAGCAGATGAAAACAATGTTAGATCCTTTCTTCTTAACATCACTAAAATAATTTTGCTGCTGGCATTGTCCCTAAGGCATTGTCTATCACAAAATCAGCAGCATTACCGTACTGATAACAAAGCTCAGATAATACCCTGAAGACATACAGTAGCACAAGATGGAGACCTGCCTGAACTTGTTGCTATGCCATGATCTCAGAAAGGTTTGCTGCTGGATGTTGAACAACGGCAACTTGTCACTGCACTGTCCAGCATGGACCCCAAATGGTGCCAGAGCCACAACATGGAAAAGACAGACCAGTGTTATGTGCCTTCATGATGAAGGTGCACAAGATGTCTTCTAAATGACTTCCTTCTTGAACAAGAGGATTATTCTGGCAAGAGACAGGCAGAGCACACAAGTTAATGAAAATCCCAGCTGCAGTGCTCAGAAACTCAAAGGAACAAACAAATATGCAAAAGCAGTGGATGGTGGGATGCCTGGACACCAGGCTGGTGAGCAGGGAAGCTCCCTCTGTCCTTCAGGCCACCAGCATCTGGAGTACACATGTGCCAAGCAGGCAAAGGAGGCCCATTCAAAGCCATTTGAGGCAACTTGAAAGTTTAGGAAGCCCATGTGGTCTTTCTATGGAAAAAATCTTTAAAGGATTGGATAGCTGCTACTGCAGCTCAAATTTTCTCTCATATACTCTCCTTTGTAGCACACATTTAGATTAGTTCCTAGTCACATTTAAACAATGACTCTTCGGTCATATGAAAAGAGAGAAAGAAAAGTGAAAGGACCACATACCGAGGTATCTGGCAGTCACAGAGGACAAGAGCATCCAGGCTGTGGTGGGTGCTGACCAGCAGACTGGACAACATTATGGCAGGTACCAGTGCACAAAATAATCATTTTCAGGTTTATTTTCATCTTGATAAAGCCATATGTTCCTGGGGTGAATACAAGAGCCAGTCATTACTACAGCAGCTTATTAACAACTCACTCCAGATGAGGGGTCACACTTCTCCAGCTGCACAGGACCTACTCCTACTAGGCTGCATTTCATCCCTTGCAGCAGAGTTGCACTTGCTCCACATTGCTATGTTTCAGCAGCAGTCCTCAAAACTCCATTCACAGGAGTGAAGAGTTGGGACGCTGGTTCATGTGGACATCCTGTGCAGTCAGCAGGTGCCACAAAAGGCCTACAGTTCTGAACACTTCCATGTGTTTGCGTGGCTTATTATTCTTCGGTGCAGCTGTGGGAAACTCCACGACCAGTTTTTCTCCCCACTTAATGCCAATTGGGAAAGCTCATTTCCTGCCGAGTGGTCCCTATGCCTTGCAAAGAGACAGCAAAACCTCTGCCACCACATCCCCTTGGGATGGGGCAGGATGGGGCACTCAAAACCACAGGCCACAGAGCAGCCCCATCAGGTGGGAGCGGTGGGTGGCTTTATAGTGGGGCTTGTTTCCCCTTTTAGTTTTACTGGTTTCCTTCCGCAATCATTAGGGCTTAACTAAGCTTTTCTGGCTTCCCTTTATGCTTCTGAGGTTCTTTTGTTCCCACAGCAGGAGCAGGGCTGTAAGGATCCCTCCAAATCAAATCATTTTATATCCCTGAAATTCTTGGTTAGGGCTTAAAATTCAACTCAGTGCTTACTGTTTGCCCTACTCTGTTGCGGAAAATAAGATAGAGAGCAGAGTTCCTGTGTTCTGATGCTGAAATCTCTTTACATTGGCTGATTCTGCTTCAAATCAAAACAGACTGGCAGTATTACCGCATCAGCATGTCACTTGTCACAGGTCCCACAGTGGCCTACAGGAAGGGCATAAGCAAGCTATGAAGGCATTAAAAAAAATGGAGAAGCCCAAATACAAAAGCATGATAACTTTTAGACAAGAACTATGCTGTACCTGGCAATAAATGAATTACTAAATATATCTCAGAAAAGAAGCAGAGTCCTGACGCCAGAGGGATAAAGCAACATTTGATTTCCTGGCAAGCGATCTGCTGTGCTGCCATCACCAACTCTGTGCCTGCCTGTTATGTCCAACAATTTCCATCCCAGTCCCCATAGTCACTGCACACAGCCTCAGGCGTGATCTTATTGCTGCCTGGAGCACCACTTCATTGGCTGCTATAGAAAAGTCACTCTTGCTGCAAATTCAACTCATTTTTCTTCTAAATTAGGCTGAATGTTACTTTCAGAGCTCCCTGCAGTGAAGAAAGCACTGGCAGTGGCAGGCTCTGCTGCTATGCAATGTTCAAGGCTTTGGGAGTTGCTACCAACTATCAGTCCTGGGCACAACTGATCCTGCTCTGAGCTGTCCTGGGTGTGTGTGAGCAACACAGATGTCTGCCATCAAAATCCACTTTGAAATACCCACTGAACGCATTTAAAAGAAAATGAAGTGTGCTCAACTGGATCTCAGGGCCTGCTCCCTAAGCAAGATTTCTTTTGAAAAAGGCTTCAAGTGGCTCTGCAAGATACAACACTGGGGGATGAGAGGGTTATGGTCTGTTAGCAAAGAGGCTAGAGTTGGGGCATCCTGATGTAAATAGAATGGGGGCATGGATACCAGAATGCTTCACAACCATAAAATCTCAGCTTCTCCAAACTCACTCATTTTGGCCTTTCCATCAAGATAAGCATGGGGACAGCCCTCTTTACAGCACAAATGTTGGCAGAAGGAAGTAATCCCTATCCTGTGAACTCCTGTCAATTTCTGGGATGGTAAAATACTGGCTGTACTCTAGGCTTCCTATGGTCAGGCTGTAGGACCACTATGGCTCCGTTTCAACCCCCAGAGAGGAGGCAGCAGCTTTTTCCTCTCTCGTTTCTTTGGTTTGAAGGGAACCTTTTCCCTGGTGCAGCTTCCATCCCTGCAGTGAAACAGATACAACTTCATCATAAGATCCCTGGCACCCTGCACTGGGTCCCAGCAGCACAGGAGGAGATGCAGCTCAACACAGGATGCAGTCTCTGCATCTGCATCGCCTCCCCACCACTGCTCATGTCATTCCCAAACACAGGCAGCAAACTGACAAACCTTAGCAGTGTTTGAGCCCAATTCTAAAGTGCTCTGCACCAACTAATTTGGGGCACAGCGTATAGCCTCCCAGGTATTTTAGCAATGAAGACAAATTAATTTCTAACTGGGCATAGGCAAGTAGGCAAGCACCCAGCTGAATCTACAATGGCACATCAAGTGATACTGCTTTGCTAGAAGCAAAACCGAAAGCAGTTGCTGTGGCTCCACTGACACATGGCTACACACTGACACAACTTCCTAAACCACAGTAACTCAGCGTTAACTTGTTTGGCCATACTCTGCAGTGCCTGGCAATCCATATGCCAGCCTGGGAGGGCAGATAGGCAGAAACTGATGTTAGTGCTTTGAAAATACATAGTGCTTTTCCAAAGTACCACCTTGGGGCTGCCTTAACGTGTCCTTGGAAGAGGCAAAGAATCTCTACAGTGGACTTTTCACCAGCTTCATCTTAGCAGGTGGCACCTCTTTGTGGAAGTAAGACAGACTGGGGATAAAAGCTTCCTCAAAACTGACTTTTTGAAAACTGATACATAAAATTGCTGGCAAAGTAACTGTTGGAGACATGAGAAACATCTTGGGAGATTTCACTGAGGAAAAATGCCTTCTTTATCCACACCCCACCCCACCACCAGAATGTTCATATAAACCTTACAGGCAATAGAGAAGGATACAGTGTCTATAAGCAGCTCAAGCTGTTTCTCCCTCTAGGATATTTCGAGTGATTTGATTCAGCTTTCTAACGTTGTTCAAGGTAGACTCCATCTCCCCTAGCACTCATCAAAGCTGCTAATAGGTACTTCAGAACTCATAAAGAGATGACCAAATCTCAGGCACTGGGGACTCTGGCTCATTTATCTTCCACAGGCAGAATCAGATCTGATTTTTTACACTGCCTGCTCAGATGCTAACGCAGTGCGTGCTCTGTGCGACTTCATGGAACATCCCTTACAATAACAGTCTGCTGAGAAAACAGAGGAAAGCAACACAGGCTTCATAGGGCTTCTACATTTAACTACATACAGATGGAAGAAGAAAAAAAAAGAAGGAAAAAGTTGGTTTTCAAAGTTGGTTTTAGGGAACAGGGGAGATGAGATGTTGTGTTTGAATGTGTACCAAAATCAACACAAACCTTTCTCACATAAAACCTCCTAATTTATATAAATAGATACAGCAAAGCCCACGAAGCCAGAATATCACATACCCTATAAAGATCTGTTAAGATGTCAGATTTTTAGTTAACATGGAACAGGTGGATTCATGCCCCTTCCAATAAAATTGGAACACTGCTTATATGGATCTGATCCCGTGAATTGCAGGGAAATACTCCTCATTTTACAATGAGAATCTCATCATTATGCAGCTCCTCACATCATGCAACAATTAGATCCAGGTCCAGATATACAAGTGCTAGTGGAGTGACATTTATGCGGTACTTGAAATATCTGCACATATTAAGGACAATTTCATGGCTAACTAGCGAGAAGTGACACTTAACAGTCCCTTTTGTCAAAATGACTGTTTTGATATAAAAATGCTTCCCAGTGGAGACAAAGATGTGCAAACCTACACCATGGGGATTACATTTAGAACTAATTTTTTTCTTTTCTTTTGGCTAAGCTTGATTTCACTTGGTGCTCCGGGCTTCTCTGCTGTTGCTGACTGCTCTGTGATCTGGTTTTGAATGCAGTTCTGTAGCCCAGAAAGAAACACCAAAAACCTCTACATAGTTTCTATATATAAGGTAAATAACCTCAGATCTTTCCAACATCATCTTCCCCGATGCCATAAACTACATGTATTCAGTTGTTATGCTTCAGAGGCAGTAATTCTGAGAGCTGTGGTGCAGATCAGCTGCAGTGATTGCTGGATGATGGAGATGAACAAGTATGGGACTTCCCTGCTCCCTGAGGCCATTTTCTCAGCTCTGGTAACCTGGGAGAGACAACCAAAGGCTCCATCTGGCAGAATCCCCAGTGCTGGTATCACAATCCAGAAGCAACGCTGTCTTTTGTTTGGGACTCTTGGGGGTAGGATCACCATGTTCTACATGGTGCTGTGAGGTGGATGTGAAAAGCTAAGTTTCTAAGAACTTAGCTGCTCTTAGAAAACCAATGAAGCATTTTACTATATCAAAACCTGTAATTAGAAAAGCCTTTCTACCATCTCTTCATACTAGACCTCTAAAAATCAGCTTCTGAGGCTTCTTCTTCACCTAAAGAGAAAGACACTTTAAGAGTGGTGCCTGTGACAGGTGGTGCTGTGGGAACACACATCTCCCTCCCACAGTGACAGACACAGCACAGCCTATGGGAGCTAGCACAGGCAGATCATACTGGCCAGGATGGATTCCACCCTCCCTGTCAGTTCCTCAGTTCCTTGTTTTTATTATGACTTGAATTGACGTATTTCATTACATACAATCACCCTCTGCCCCATCGGACATTCATCACTCGTGTCAGCTTTGCTTTTCCAAGCTGCTGCCTGATTAGCCTTTTTTAACAGAAATCCCCCACCAAATAAACGTGGCTGCGTACCTTTTGCTCATCTCTTGGAGGACACCATGACAAAAAGACTATCTGAACTTTATCTGAATCTGGATGAGAAGATCAGAGGAAGGACCAAGTCCACAGAAACCCCAGTTTCACAGGGCAGCTCATAGCAGTGCCCTGGATGAGCCTCTTCTGGTTTATATTGGGTGCCTGCATGTGCTCCCCACATCTTCTCTCTGGAACTAAGCACCTCATTAGCCATCACCGTGCTTTGTGTGTTTGTGCCTGCTACAGGGACTGTCATTTGCACAGAGGCCTTTAGGGGAAAAAAAAAAAAACCACTCATCTTCCTAAGGGCAACAAAGTAATGGTGTAAGGAAACAGTTGGCTGGAGGAAAGACAAAATTAGGGAAATGTTATCCTATGGCATTGGAAAAGATTACAAGTGCCACACAAGCTCTTACAGTGGCAAACTACACAAGGGCAGTCAGCAGGATCCACTTACGAAGAGTAGGTCATCCTCGGCAAATATGATTAACTCCTTGGAGTGGAGGTGATGATGAGAGCTGACAGGCTGAGGCAGCAAACATAATTGGCTTGGACTTCCACAAGGCTTTTTTTTTTTTTTTTTTTTTTGTCTTTTCCCATACAATACCATATAAAAGACTTAGGGTTAATAAGCCCGGCATTGATATCAAAATTCTCAATTGGCTACAAAAAAAAGAACGACTTGGTAGGCAAGGTTAGACAAGTTGGAAAGTGGTGATAAATGGATACAGATGGGGGATCAGCAAGAGGTGAGAGCAGAGCACTGCCTGGAGCAGAGGTGGAGGCTTGGTCATATACCACAACACAGCAGGGCTGTGTGCACCTCACTGGGGCACACAAAGCTGTAAGTGAAGGAGGGGGAGGCCAGAGTGTGGGGATGGAGTGAGAAATTGGCAGGGAACAGACAGCGGTTGCTGTGAAAGGCAAAGTGCAGGAAAGAGACAAAATGTAAAGACACAAGGAAAGGACAAGTGGAATTGGTTCTTTTCTGTGAAATGATGATCGAGAATAGGATGTGAAGTGGCAGTAGAAAAGTTCCCTATAGGTAGAAGAAATTACAGGTTTCAGGGGGTCAGAGATGTGACTGTGGATGTTATAAACAGGCTTCTCTGTTCTAGAACATCAGCACTGAAGTTTATTATATAATTTATATTATATTATATTATATTAGTGACAAACCTAATTTCTTTCAAACTTTCTACTCCTATTCTGTGAGCAGTTTACCCAGAAAGAGAGTGATGCATCCATTAACTGATCAGCATTATAATCTGCATCCTACTCCACAGCCTTCACCAGTTCAATAGCTGAGAACATCACTGTTTTCAGTGATTTCTTCCTTGTATTCATCAGCCTTTTTGCATTAAGGAAAGATTATCTCCATTTTACGAAGATCAAAAAGCATAAAGGTATTAAATCTAGTTATCAGCTGTCAGAATTCTGTCACAAATTCTCCAGAACTTCAAGATTCTCTTTTCCATTCCTGAGGGGCAAGGAAATTTCATGATCATCAAATAATTCTTTTCTATTAGTCCGTATGTCCCAGACCTTTGAAGAACCTTTCAAATAACCAAGTGAAAGTAGCGAGCGTATGGCCTTTGCAATACTTTGTTTTACTGTGCAAACAAGAGGTTGCTTATGTGAATGTTTGCAGAAAGCAAGTATCACTGAAGCAAACACGTGGCCTCTCGTAGATAAATGCTTTTTGCAATATTTGCCCAGCTGTAGCGATTTTTCAACTAGCAGTTGGAAAAGAGACCTCTGATTTGACCTTAAGGGACAGGTTCTCAAGCCACAAGCTGCTGCAAACACTGCTTCTCAGCAGATTGAAATGAGCCAACACACAATGAAAGCACAACATTTACAGCAGGGAAGCTCTGCCTATGCAGTGAGAACGAGAGCCAAAGTCCAGACCTTTATAAATTCAACAATTTAGTCCTGGATTGAGTAAATAGAAAAGCTCATTAACTTCCAAAAGGTGCAAAAGCAAACCCTGTTTGGTCACATACAGTGTCAGTTGTGTTATTTGCACTGGCAAAGGAGATATTCTGAAGCACTAAGAGCTGCCACACTTCTCCACCCACCAGAGGTAGAACTTCCTGGACAGCAGAGCTGGGCTGGAGCTAAGCATCTCTGAAATTCCCCCTAAATTCTTCTAACGTGTAAGTAGCTGTAGATATGAAATAGAAGTTCTCTAACCCAAGAGTTTAAAGTCCAACTGAATACAAAAGCAACAAATGGAATACTGCTCATATCAAAACCTAAAGCAGAAGAAATTGATGGTGGCAGTGGTAAGGACTACATTGGCACTCATACAGCTTTGATTACATTTTACCACTGCAGACCTCTGTCCAACTGTAAAAAGCTAACAGTATTAAAAACCTCCTGCTCCAAACAATCACTGGTCAGAATCCTCCAGTTCAGCAAAGCCCTCCAAGCTCACACTGAACGTTCATTACACCACACTTGTGGGATGTAACACATACCCTGGGATCACTGACCTGGGGTGGCAGTGCCAGACTGTGATGCCTTGGTGCCACTGCTTGTGAATCTGCACGAGATAGGGTGGGTGAAAAAAGTCACCATATTGCATTGCATTCCTCAGTCTTGTTTTCCTGAAATGACAAAGCCATTTCACTTGTGTCATGTCTAACTTGTCATTACCCTTTACCTGTTCTGGGCTTCTTCTTTAGCTGTACATTCAAAGGAAAATATTTCTTCCTTATTTTTTATTTTTATGCTTCCTATGTTAAAAACCCTCCTGAACTCTTATTTTATGGACACACAAAAAACATAGTAACTTGACACATCCCAGCAGAGCACAGCGCTGCGTTATTTGATGAGACAGTGCTGAGGATCATGTACAATGGCCCCCAAGGAAATTACACCCTCCCAGGCTTCAGCCAGAATCTCTTTGATGACAAAAGGCTTATTATTACAAATGCATTGCAGACCTTCAGGTCAAGCTCTTACTAATTTTAGGGGTTTTTACTTTATCGTTCCTTGACTGTTTGGAGAGTACATATGCAAAGGTAACTTCCAGTTCAAGGAGCAAAGACTGGGTTTAGCAAATCAATAAAAAACTTGCTTAACTCTACACACAGAGAACAACAATTGAATTAATGGGAGACCTCGTGTACTGCACACTAAGGATGTGCTTTTTCAGCTTTAATAACTGCATTTAATGAAGTTTGAAGTATAGAAAGACATACATACATAAGTCTACTGAAATCATACTTTTCCACTCTGTCAGAGCAGTAGCATTCATTAACTCATCATTCTGCAGCTGGGTAACTAGGGCAGGACTTGCAGTAACTAGTATAGCAAGTTGAATTATTCATTATCAACTTTTTCTATGGAGAAATGTCTTTTTACTCACAGGTTGTACATGAACACAATGATTTTTTTTATTTGATTTTTTTTTTTTTTTTTTTAAAAAGTGTTTTCACCTTTCTTGAGTAGATATTCTGGTAAGGAAATGGTGCAAACAAGCTATGCACCATTGGTTGTGACATGATCAGAGCAGGACTGTGCTGAAGAGCTCTTCTGAGACGTGCAACTGGTCACTGAAGTTACTGCATTTTTCTGCTAAATGGGCTGAACAGAATGTGAAACAAAGACTATTTTACTGCTGAGAATTTCTCTGATTTGCCCTTCAAAAGGAACTTGTCTTTTTGAGATTTCCCAACTCCCTCAAAATGTTCTTGCTTATCACCAATATTTTGCCTGTTTCCACCTCTAATGGCATAGTATTCCTTTGGTCTTAACAGCCCATTCCTAGCAAAAACTTTCTGAGACTCACTACCAGGTTTAATAAGGCTCCCAGTGGGAAGAAATTGAGATCAACAAGGGATGTCTCTGTGCTTATTATCAGATTGAATCTAAATGGTGTCATTCCTCAGAATTCATTAGTTTAACAACATTCCCAAAATATACTTGGCAGGTTGTAAAAGTATCCTTTCTATTAAATTACTTAAAAGTTATAGATTTTCTTTTCTTTGTGTATATTTTTTACTGAAAACTTACTCAACTTACATATTGCCCTGAAAGTTTATTCTTTATTGGAATTAACACAAGCAGCACTGGGAGTATTCTTAGCAATATGCTTTTGATTAACAACATTCAAAATATGATCTGTTAACAGCAGAATTTTAAGTGCAAGAGTTCTTGTAGAGAATCCCACTCTAAAGCTGCTGGCATCAGCAGTCCCTGCAGGAGAACACGCTGCAGCAGAGTGGAGGGAATGTGTAAGCCAGATAACCACAGCCATCAGCATTTGCAAGAGCAGAATGCTTGGGCAAAGAAGCCCAGATCAGGTTAAAAAAAAAAACAAAAACAAAAACAAAACAACAAAACAGTAGCCAGTAACCTGAAAGTGTGGAGTGTTATCCATCTGCATAGTAACATCCATAATTTTTACAAACATAGAAGTACTTCTGAAAGCTGCTCTTTATCTGCAGAATCCTACTTGTTCCTTACCAACCCTCTCAGTCTATCATAAGTGAGTGGAAACTGATGCTGGTTGGAGTCACATAGTGCAGTAACAAAGGCAGAGGTCCTTCTGAAATAAGGACCAAATCCCTCTCAGCATCAGGGCATAGCCCACAGTCCATCTGAAAGGATGACTCTAAGCTCAGGATAAAGAGGGATAAAGTCCAACAGAGATAAAATACTACATGTTACAAGCCATGGTCATAAATCAGAATATCATTAATGTTGGAAAGACCACTAAGATCATCTGGTTCAACCTTCAAACCATGCCTGTGACCTCTCTAGATCATGTTCAGTGTGACATCTGTTTTCTTCACCTCCAGGGTCAATTTCCCCCCCACCTCCCTGGGCAGATGTGCCACTGCATCACCACTCTTTCAGAGAAGGAATTTTCCCTAATATCCAACCTGAACCTCCCTTAGTACAACTTACAGCCATTCCCTCTTGTCCTACTGCTGTTGCCTTGGAGCAGAGGCTGACCCTCACTTCACCACAATCTCCTTTCAGGGAGTTGCTCTAGGAGAGGCCTGAAGACCTGCGCACTGGATGGTGCCTTCTCATGCCTTCAACAAGAAAATAACCTGAGCATGGTGTTCTTCCCTGAGCCTTCTTGGAAAGATGAGTTATGCCAGAAGAGACATGGGCACAAATTAGTTTCCAGCTGTCTCTAGTGTAAAGATGTCTTTCAGGAAATTTATTACCCTGTCCAAGAAAATCACCGGTGTCCGCTAAGCTCACTGTAGCTTGACACCTTCAAATAACATCACAAAGATGATAACAGTGAGCATTTGGCATGTAAGGATTTTGTTGGGCCTGTATAACTGCTATTTGCAATTCATAGGCTTGGCAGAATGGTCTGGGATTTTTCAGTGGCTTTCTCTCAATCCCAAAATAGATCTCATTTTAAAACAGGTGGGCTTTTTTTCTGACCTGTTTTTGTCTTTGATATTATGGTCAGGAAGGGAAATCCTCAAAGATAAATAGTGGTTGAGATACGATGCCTTGAATCTGAGAGATACAGAAATATCTTGTACTTTCCTTCCCATCATTCTGGGAGAGTCTTTCCTTTCTGGTTATCTGCACAACACTGCAAAACAGCACAGATGTTTTGTGACAGTAGAAGTTAGCTTGCATAGTCTCTGTCCCAGTCACCGCCCCATTCAGAAGCTGAATATTTGTTTTCCCCTCCAGTGCTCTGCCTGTGCAGCAGATTAATCCCAGCCATACAAGGTGGTTCTTGACAGAACAACATCAAATAAACAATTTGCAACAGAACCTGAATCATGCTCCAGCAACAGCACAAGCACGGGGAACATGGGGACAGCTTAAGTGAAGAAGGGGCCTTGTTCATCCTTAAACCAGTGCTTGCTAACCTACTGGGACACTTGAAACAAAAAGAATGGAAGACCATAAGAAATTAAGAACCCAACATTGATGGCCAACTGTACGTACAGGTATACCTGCTTGCACAGTATTTGGACATGCAGTACAGAAAGAGACAACCCAATAATGGTACCAGGCAACACCATGCTCTCACAGATACTGAAAGAATGATCTTTTACATTGCAGTTAGAAGGTGAGAGTGAGCTATGTGAGGTGCTATTTTTTTTTTTGCTTCCCAACCCAAATACAAAGCCTACGCCCTGGAACTGCAGAGCTGTGTTTCTGTACTACTGATTTGGGAATCTCTTTTGGATTGCACAACATCAGAAAAAAAGCGGTCTGTGTGATCACTACAACAACAGAATGCCTTCAAAACAATCTACAAATAAAGAAAAATCAAAGAGACGAACGTCACAAGAATTTTCAAACATTAGTTGTATTTATTATTTGTTTGTAGAAAAAAGCCCCGGGAGCAAGAACACAAGAGATGTCTGCAAATTTCTTTCTTTTTTTTTTTTTTTTTTAAAAAAAAAAAAAAAAAAGAAGTCTTCATTAGCTTCTGCAAGGATAAAAAAAAATATTTACAGGACAGCCTGATCTGTCTACTTCATAGTAAAGACAGGAAAAACGGGAGACCTCTACCCCAGAGGCCCCTGTATTTGAGAATTTCCAAGGGACAGATGCCTCTGCAGTGAAGGAGCCCTGTACCCCTTGCCCTTGAAGAGCAACATACTTACAGAGGAGCATGCAGTACAAAGCAGAAGCTCACTGGTGGAACTTTTCAAGACAACAGGCGTTAAATTGATCAAGATGCAGAACTGACTTAAAATACTTATCATATATAACCAGAAAAAAAGCAATATGGTGGAACAGTCATACAGGATCAGTAATGACAAAGGGACCAGTGTGATGGAAAAGTGTTATAAAGGAAAAGTGCTCACCCATCTCTGAAGATCAGAGCTCACAGAAAAAAACTCTTCAAGGAAAGGATCTCCAACCAGACATCCTTCCAGAGTGGCAGTCAGCCCTTAAATGGGATCTAAGAGAGGTGGATCCCTTCCAGTCACACAGCTGAATTGCCTTCACCTGAGCTCCCAGGGCTGACCTCCCAGGGTCCTTTCCCCAGGTGCTCATTCAATGGTTCAGGCCATGACTAAACAATTACTATATGTACGTGCATATATATATATATATATGTGTGTATGCATTAGGTTTATTTTCATGGAAGCTACAACAGATACAAAGAGCACAATAACACTGTTTCATAGAGCAAATTCTCAGCTACAAAATGCTATTTTTCAGCACACTCACTGCTATTAGCTGTGCATTTCTTGCTAGCAATGAAAGAGAGTTGCATGCTTCACTCATAAGTGGAGGTGCCCCACTATTTCACAACTGCTATGACAGCATCACTGCAAGGAAAATGTTGCCCACACAGCCCATCTTTCATCAGCCTGAACAGATGGAAGTCAGAAGGCACTAAATCCATATTATACGGTGGGTGAGGTGGGACTGTCCGGCCAAAATTGGCAAGGTCCTCCACCGTCTTCAGACTGGTATGGGTCCTGGCCTTATTGTGTTGCAAGAGAAAGGTTGTCTTCTACTCTGACCTGACTGGAAATTTGAACCATCAGCTCAGCATCGTGCCGTAGCGGCCAGAGTTAATGGTTGTTTGGGTTCCAGGATATCCAGAAGGATCACCCCTTTCTTATCCCAAAAGGAAGTGCACATCACTTTACCCATTGAGGGCTGTGTCTTGAATGCTTTCTTCAGTGGGGAATTCACATGTTGCCACTCCCTGCACTACTGTTTTGACTCCATTTTAACAACGTGATGTGATGAAGTGATATTTGTGAATTGATCACACCTACAGCCAAGTGGGGATCCTGGTGAGTGGACAAATACGCCATGAGGATGAATTTTCCTTGAGCTTCATTCAGCACAGTAGGGTGTGCCAGGATAGCATTGCAATTTCTCCTCCTGTGAAAGCCCTCCTGGTCTCAGTTCTGGCAATTAGAAGGCTGGAAGGGTTGTCCTGTATTATAAAGCAAAGGTATTCAGACCCCAACAGTTCTGAGTGAAGGACCAAACTAATGCCGCCTTGTCTACACAGCACCCTGTAGCCATCTTAAACCCACTGGCTCTTCCAACAGCATAATGAAGATAATGTTGCAGCAGGACAAACAAGGTATAACAAGACAAAGCAGATCTTCATATAAGCAAGCAAAATAAAGAGGCTGAGAAAACTTAGTGCACACTCAGTTAGACCAGAGCTGAGCATGCTCATGAGAAATACACTTGTATAATTGTGACAGTAAGTCAAGCTAGGGGATTTTTTTTACTCAATTTTCTTGAACTTTATTTTTCAGTTTTTCTTTTCTCCAGTGTTGGAAAAATCTGCATCAGAAGTTAGTTTGGGACAAACACTAGCTGTTGCCACTCTGATTAAACTCTGATTTATTGGGACCAAGTGTTACTGAATTAAAAGACTGCTTTTTAGCAGCCCTGTTTCAAAAGTAATACTTCTGCTGCCTCACAAGCAAAACTGACAAAGCCGCTTTGTTTTCTTCAAACACGAAGGGATATTTTGAAGTAAAACCCACTAAAATAAACTTGGTTATATTTCATTAAAATGGGCAAGGGCAAGAATTTTCATGTTACAGCCATTTCTCTTCGAAGAGCATCAAAGCACTTTGCAAACCAAATTCTCCAGCTGAAAGCACTTCCTGATCTGGGCAGTCCTGTCAGACTCTCGAAAATTTCTGCCTGTCCTTTCATGAGCAAGGTTGGCTTCAACAAGACCTCATGACCAAACCCTAAGAGACGCTGAGTGCATCCTGGCCCTGCCCCATGTCTCTGCTAGATCTCATTAAGCCTTTCAACAGTGCCAAGACAAAGGGAATGCCCCATTACAAAGATGGATAAACTGAGTCACTAAGCTTTTAGAGTGACTTGCCCAGGTGCTTGACGCATCGGTGAAATCTCATGCTCCTTGTCCCACCAATCAGTCTCCTTGTGGCAAGTGGGTCAGAGAAGGACGAAGTGCTGGATAAATGATGGAGTGCACAAGAATTGTGCCTGAGCTGTAGAACAGATTTACTTAAAATGAACTCACTGAGATGTTGGCAGGTGGCTTAATCTGCCAGGCTGAGCTGTGGGGGCCTGCTGAAATGCCAGGTGGGTGCAGCACTGCCTGCCCTCATCTGCTAACCACCAAGTGCTCCACTGCCTGCTACAAATTGCTTTACAGCCGGGGAAGCTGTTACCACATCAGATGAAGCAGAGGGAGGGCAGGAGCAGCACTACCCTGAGAGGACCTGTTTAGAACTACTGGGGGATTTGCAGCAGGTCTGACACGCTTCACATCTTTGCCAGGACAGCCACCGTCACCGTCCCCTCTTCTCACCGCCTTCCCCTCAAAAAAACAAAGGATGCAG
The DNA here is from genome assembly GCF_019238085.1 of Lagopus leucura. Classification (NCBI taxonomy): domain Eukaryota; kingdom Metazoa; phylum Chordata; class Aves; order Galliformes; family Phasianidae; genus Lagopus; species Lagopus leucura. The sequence goes on from NW_024962288.1 coordinate 1,948,439, forward strand.
TGGCTGCCTGTGCAATGCTGGGTAGTGTAATTACTGCTGGGAGATGGCAATCTGGCAGCTGAGCCCCAGCTGGGAGGGTGATGCCAGCCCCTCCTGCAGCATATGCAGGTCTGGGCAGGAGGCAGCGGGCACAGGACAGGATGTGTGGATCTGCCTCTGGTGGGGCTCGGGAAGCTGGGTCAGAAACTCTGGTTTCAATACATTCAGTGCCATGGCAAAGCTGGCTTTGTCTTCTTCATTACTAGGTGCTGTATCATATTGAGAACTTGCATTAAGTACCCTGCTGCCTCCCAGGGTTTGGGCAGAAAACACAGGGAGGAGGGGATCTGCCATCTCTGCCATCATACACATCTCTGAGGGGCTGGTAGATAACACCCTCTCTCTATCTGCTCCTCTAAAATCATTTCACTCCAGAAAATCTCTGTTCTCACCATGCTGAAGAAGCTAATTCCTGCTGTTTTCAATAGGCATTGGGTACCTGAGGGTACCTGCATCTCTAAGATGACGTGACTGGGCTCCAGAGGCTAAAATATTAAGGAAAAGAATTTTCTATGTAATTTTAAACCTAAATCATGTCTCATACAAATGAGGCAATTTACTCTGTATAAGCTGAGTTCTGGAGCAGCCCTTGCAAATGAAAGCAGTACACTCCTCTTGCTACTCTCAACAGAAGAATTTTCTTCTTATTTCTTTCTATGTCCAAAGATTTTCTGGCATCCATATAAAGGTTAAATCTTGCCTGAAAGCATTTGCCTTTCTTATTGGAGTTTGATTAACTATGGCAGAAATGATACTGTGAAGTGAGAGCTCTGAAGACTGGAGTGGTATCAGACAGACAGACATGTGGGGGGAGAAATGAGGCTTTTTAAGTTTTTGAAGCAGTTCTGAATGAGGTCTAAATTGCACCAAATAATGTGCTTAAATAAACTGCTAGCAAAGGAAACAGCTGTCAGAATATTACACGAGTACTTCTCTGGATCCAAGTATATGCCCTACAGTTACAGAACAGAAAATTGCCAAATGAAGATTTAAAGTGACAAGACCTGGTTGTGGCACAACAGCAGGTAGAACAAGAGAGTCATTTAAGCTGCTTTAAATGTGACTGTCCCACACTGAGTATTGAAATTTTTCAGTAGCTGCCTCGTGTGTTTTCCTCTCTACGCTCTGTTAACACAACAAGGTTCAGATCGCATCTAATGGTTTAAAGCAAAGCTATTAAACAGTATTTACTGCCTTAGGAAAGACTGATTTAGATTTACTATCAAAATAGAAACTGTTTAAAACAACACCCAAAAGATACAAGGCAAAAGGAAGAATAAATTTTCTAAGCCCCCATTTCTTTTCCATACACAACTTTGAAATTAAGGAACTATCCTGACCATAAACACGCAAGAAAGCTGAGCCCACAGCATGGGCGACTCTTTCGCAGATACTATGCCCATAGCTAGACATACTGACCACATGGCAACTTCAAGTGGGCAGTAATTGCTCGCTATGTGGTCTGCAATCTACCTAAAGAGGGATAAGGAGCAGCAGGTGTATCACTCCTGTTTTCTTTTAGGCATTGTCTTTACTGCTGTGAAAGCACTTCACAAGCAGACGTGTGATAAAAGCTCTTTGTAAGGCAGCTTTTTGTCCTCATGTGATGTGAGAAGCTGAGATGTGACGCGTAGCTGAAGAGTCTCTGCACTTCCTATCACAGGCAGGAATTAAGTCTGAGGGTGCAATCTGGGCATTCACAATTTGCAATCAAGTGGAAATTTCCTTTTGACCTTGGAGAGGAAGAGGGGAAGGATTTCACTCTTCGGAGTTGCACAAATGTCAACCCATGTTCAGCTTCTGACTGAAGAGCCTCTGCTAGCAGCAGAATGAGTTAATAGTGCACATCAGCACCAAATCCGTGCCTGGGCCTCCAGCTCAATCAGCGCTGCCTCCTTGTGCTCCCTGCCTCTCCCATAAACCTGAGAAAACACTTCGTCAGTGCAACACAAATTAATGCAAAGAGAACTCACCAAAGAAATGCAAAATAGGCTAAAACATTTAGATGAGTTTACATGTATTCTTAAACACTTGGCCAAGTTCTGCCCATGACTCTTTGGGCAGAGGAGTGTGTCTGTAAGCATGAGCTCTGATTGCACAGTGATGGGCCTGGGAGAAGGAGAAAAGGGTTTGGGTTTTTAATAAGCAAAGAACGTGAGGCAGCCTGCCTAGCCAGCTCTGAGATGAAACATTCAAACCAATCCATCCCTGTGGTATCGTGGTGGCTGTATTTTTGGAAACTCTGCTTTTTTACATTTCTATTTTCCCGTGGCTCTGCCTCTGGACCTCATTAATCTCCATAGTATTTGCAAGTGAACAATCGCCCTAATTCCATCTGGCTGGAGTACAAAAAAATAAAGACTTCAGAAAAAAGAAAAAAAAAAAAAAAAGGTTGCTCTTTTCATTCTTCTTCCCTTTCCCTCCTTATTCTGGAAATGCCTGGCAATTTAACACTTAGCCACTTGTTAATGATATTTCCAGAGTTAGGCTGGTTGGTACAACTTGAGAAATGGGATGATTAATAGCTAGGCACATGAGAGCGCTCTGTAGGCCGGGCTGCTGCTGTTGCATTGACCTTGTTTCACAGAAGATGATCTTTTTCAGCACCATTGAACTGAAATTAGAACCCAGAGGTGTGGACTTAGACCTTGCTCCTGCCTGCACCCAGTTCTCTTGTGTTTGGCAGACTGACTCCCTCTGCTTAATGATGAATGTATGAAAAGCTTCCGTCTTAGGAGCCAAAAATAAGGAATATCTGCCGGTGTCAGTGGATGTAGATTAGAAATGAAAGGATGGTTGATGGAAGAGGCTCACTTTTTTTGGTGATAGACAGCCAGTCACTCACACCATACAGGATCCAAAGGGCTGCTGCTGGAGGATACAGCAAGCTAAAGTTGGATAAACTCTGTAATGAAAAGTTGTCTGAGTTATTTCTTGGAGGGTTCTGAATGGGGCCAAGGGCACCAGAACAGGACCTCAAAATCCCGCTCTTCTAAATAAAAGCTACCAGCCTACAACCCTGAAAAAAGAACAGTCAACATCTGAGTTTTCAGCTCAGAAAAGAATCAGCATCTCCGTGTGTCTCTGAGCCACTTCTGCAGTGGCTTTTACTGCACAAAGCTCAAAACTGGCAAAAGCCTTTTCAAACACGCATCTGTTGTGTTTGGGCTTAATTTTATTTTTCATCCAGTCCTTGTTCATATTCCGAACAGAAGGAGACCAACAGAGCGCTGCATTCCTTCTCATTTGGTGCTGGAAGGTGTAGCTCAGCACCAGGCACTTCAGAGCAGCACCATGCTGCAGCTGGGAGATGATGTCTTTGCATGGAGAATGCTTTAGTTCTAGATGGTGAAGTAAAATGCAGAATTAGTGAGAAAAAGTGATCATAATTGCAGCTGAAACACGTGCAAACACACAGAGGAGGAGAAGCTCAGTTCACAGCCACCGTAGCCTTCATGCCACCCAGCTCTACAGTGTTATGAAATGAATCCTGATTTACAGGCAGGTAATTAAGAACAGATCTGCTGAGTGAGAGCCTGCAGCTCGTGCTGCCAGCTGGGTCCTGTCAGGCTCTCACCTCTCCGCTGCTCTTTGAGCTTCTCCACCCCTCCAGCTCTGAGCTTGCATGAGGGCTTTTGGGGGTTTCTTTTTCTTTTCTTTTCTTTTCTTTTTTTAATTTTTTTCATTCAAGCCTGCACTAATCCTTATTAATACCACCAGCATAAAGTAAGAGCTGGAGAAAGCGCATGGAAAGAATACAATTGTTTTTTTTCACACAACTACCAGTCCAACATTCCTATAAATCAAGCAGAAACAGACTTCCACGACCATGTTTTAAAGATGCTAGTGGGCATGATCACCCTATAAGCTGCATGTTTTAAATAGTTAAGATAGATTACATGCTTTACCAATGTCTCCAGAAGAGAAGCTAAATAAAACTCTTTGTCCCTCGGCCCCATGTTACAGAAATGAAGCTTCTCCTCAGGTCAGCAGCCAAACTTCAGTGAGGTTCCATCTGCTCACTCGCTGCTCCTGCTGATGTTTTGCAGAGCTGGCTGGGCATGCCCAGGAGGCTTTGCATTCTTTGCACAGATTGGAAGGTGGGGAAATTAACTGAGATAGGTGTTGTTTTGGTGGTTTTCATGTTCAAGTCCCAGTGTAGGACTCCACAGGCTGCAAACTGCTTCAGTCTGTATTTCCCTGCCAGCAAAGCATTTCAGCATGTGCAGTTTCTGCTCAGCTGATGAACAGCACTGACCGTAGGGCTTGAGGAGCTGCTCATCCTCTCACTTAGGAAAGTTTGATTTTGATGATTCAACATCTCCTTTGGAAGACATATATCTCAGCGGGTCTCAGATGTGCTCAGTGCATCTGGCTACACCTCCAGGATCCACTCTACTAAAATGCAACACTTCTCGGAGAAGCTAAACAAGCACCAGAAGTGATTGTTGAAGTCTCTGCTGTTACCAACACCTACAGGAATCTAGGGGTAGAGATAGGCTTGGCTTTCCTTGCAAGAACTCAGTGAAACCTAAAATAAAACCAGCGGCAGCAGTGTTAGAGTTCTGCTACCATTGCTGCATTGATGTTACAGAACCCAAGCTGTTGCAGGCCCATGGGAAGATTGAATGTGCAAGGCTAAAGTGTGAGAAATGCACAGGAAAATGCTGAAATACTGCAATATGTTGAAGATCAGAGGTCCAGTTGTAAGCACTGTCCTTCCTGGTAGAACTTTGTGCACATTCATAGTGCAAAAGGACGTGGTCTTGGTGAAACTCCAGCTTTGGAAATGCTCTTTGAGCCATCATCTATGTTTTCTGGTGAATCTATGGGTCACTGAAGGAAATCCACTTTTCTGGAGAAAATTGTTCATATTCTGCCTATCTTTGCATCCAATTCTTTGGTCTGACATTAGGAACACTGCTGCAGCCAACCACTCCCTCAATCAACTCCCATAATCTCACAAAAAAAAAAAAAAAAAAGAAAGAAAAAAGAAAAAAAAAGAGAAGGAAAGAAAAGGGAAAAATAAGAGGAGGAGGAGAGGAGAGGAGAGGAGAGGAGAGGAGAGGAGAGGAGAGGAGAGGAGAG
>NW_024962288.1:1956156-1988393 GCF_019238085.1 Lagopus leucura
CCCCCCCCCCCCCCCCCCCCCCCCCCCCCCCCCCCGCCCGGCCCGGGACGGGAAGGGAAGGGAAGGGAAGGGAAGGGAAGGGGCAAAACAACAACAAAACAACAACAAAGCAAATAGGAAAAAAAACAATCTGCACAAATGACTTAACAAAAGAAAACAAGAAAATAACTACACAGAGGATAGCTACAAATACACTCAGTTATCCGCAATGTAATGACAGCATTTGATTCAATCTGAGCATTATAGTTACACTGTTTTTCTCTCTGTCACTGGGATGTGTACTACTCACAACAATCTCTGTAGGTTTGTTTCTTTTTATTATAAAGTGGGAAATTCACAATGATAAAGAAAAAAGGCAGCAAAATCTCCAAGATGCCTTCTTCCTCTCTTTTCAAAGACTGGTAAAGAAAAAGAAACTGGTTGCATTCAGAGCTGCCAGGCTATCAGATGGAATGAGATTTGAAATAAAAAAAATTAAAAAAAAACTAATGGCATGCTAAATATGTTGTTGAAATGCACTGGGAATAGCTTCACGTTAAGAGGAAAACAGCTTAAAATCATGTAAAACGGAGGTCAGGCGTGAGAAGGAATGTGTCTGTAGAGAATTGTGTGCATGCTAAAAGCTGCCCGCAAATTCTAAATACACACACTGAAAAGTGCACAATAACTTTGTCAAATGAGGTTTTCAGACGGGGAATTATTTGCATCCGCAGCTATTTTTGGTTATGCTTCATCACAGAATACTTTTTCACTTATGACAATCTTGCATTTAGTGACATAAACAAATAGGAAGATAGGGGTCACTACATTTTTTTGCAAAAAATCAAGGACACGATAAGAACAGTCTTGATTTGCTTCGTTAAAAACGTTGAATGCCTTTATCAGTTTTGATCACAGAGGCCAATTGCCTTATAGCTCTGCTCTCTAAGGAACTGAGGTTTGCACACTCACGCTTTGGGCACGCGCGTAAGCATGATGAAGTTTTGAAACAGTTGGATGGTTTTAACTGCATTTGGCAGAGGAATGGGTCTCAAAATTATTAGATGTTTGCAAAGAGAGGGAAAGTACAACTGATACCTTCATGCAGAAGCTGTGAGGGACCTCAGATTGGAGGCATGGGCACATAGAAATGATCAGGTTTCCAAAGCCACGCAGTTCATGAAATGGCTTTCTTGATCACTGCAGCTAGCCAGAAGAAACACTTTGCATTTAAACAACAAAAGCATTGAGCTTTCTTTGCAATCAAAATGCCTCAGCCCTCCATGGGGCTCCAATGGAGGTTGCTTGGAGGATGGCATCACAGCTCCATCACCTTACATGGATGGCTTTGCACATTAGCCTCGAAAGAGCTAATCCAAGAAAAAGGTTCAAGGAAGTACAAATATACCCAAAAACTCCCACTGAAATCTATTCTGTGCTTCTGACTGATGTAGGCTCTCATTGCACTTTCTTGAGAAGAGTCAAAGCTGAATAAATAGGGAAGAGGGACTGAAGGAGTTGTCCAGAGTAAGCAGTCCCACCGGCACAGCTAAGCATGTGTGCTCAGTGACAGAGACAAAGAGAACAGCACGGATGCACTGACTGTAAATGATAACTATTATTCAGCTGGGGAGAGAAAGCCTCAGCAGCAGTGCTGCTCAAGGAGAAACTTTTGTCACTGCAAAAAGCAGCAGCCCTGGAAGGCAGCAATCCCAGGAAAATGGCATTTTGAAATCACAGCCTCTGAGAAGTTCTCTTCTAGGAACGGAGATATATAAAAAAAAGAAAGGCAGCTGATGGAAAAATGAGAATGACACTCTGTTTTCTAAGCTATGGGGAGGAAATCTGATGTCAAAAATCATTGGATATGAATTTGTTCTTTGAGTCGCTGAGGCCCAAAGGCTGAAGTGCCAATAGATGATTTCAGAGAATATTCTGATGGGCTCCAGTCTGAGGGAAGAAAAAGAAAAAGCCTTCAAGGCATTTCCATGAGAAATGCCAGAGTGGCATTATCCAAAATGTCTTTCCAGTTAGAGAATTGCCTCCATTTTTAGTGCTTCTTATTCACCAGGCAGGTTAATAAACAGAGAACCACATCACTGTGTTGAAGAGAAGGTCTTAAAGAAAAGGAGCCCCTGTGCAACCCGCAGGTTTCCCAAGCCAGAAATCTACTTTCCAAAATAGAAAGAGTTAACACGCTGGTCCCTGCACAATGCTGCAAAATATCTTGGCCAGCTGCAGTGCTTACTGCGTAGTCTATAGTCTCAGACAAGTCTGTTCTCTTGAAATTGCATTTACATGGATTTTCTTTCTGGTTTTCTATTTGTTACACCGCGTTAAATAAATCTGGCTTTATTCAAGATAATTTGGATTTATCGATTATTACTGGGGACAATTACTCTGAGTGATGTCCCAGGGGAAGAGAATGAACCTCTGGTGAGGGGCACAGCAGCTAAGGAACTGTCACCACAGTTAAAGGCACAGGAGAGCTCAGCGAAATACCGCAGCATTCTGGCTGTACTCGCTGCTCCATCTCAGGATGCTACCAAACATCTGATGGGTGATTAACGTCGACAGCTTGGGGGACTTTTTCATTTGCTGTCTGTTTCTGTTTAAATAGCAGTTCCTGTATTCGTATAGGTGGGCTGTAAGCAGAACATGACAGAGCAGATGTCTGAGCCACATCCCCGGGTGGCAGAACAGCAGCATCACACTGACACAGGACTGACAGCGAGTGCCACGTGTCACTGCTTCTACAGGGAAAACCCAGGGGGAAACTGGGTGGTGCCAGTTTGGAGCAGTGTTACATCTCTTAAGGATTATTTTTCTTCAGTATAGTTGAAAAAAGTACAGGGAGAAAGAAAAAAAAAGATTCCATGAGAGGCAGAACTGTGCAGGCCGATGGATGCTGCTTTCAGAGAGGGATAACAACAGTTCTCTCTCCATCCTTGAGCAGCCAGTCATAACATTCTCACTTGCCTGAGTCCTGCAAGCAAATAGCAGGGAACTAAAGAGGCATCAGATAAATCCCTGCCTGTGCTGACAAGTCATGGAACTGGCACGCAGTGTAGAGAGAGGAGAGTAAATGGGAGAGGAGTGTGATAAGGATTATTGCAGCATTTTTTCTCTCACTAGGGCTGGGATTTGTGTGCGTTGCTGTTCACTTGCCTCCAGCAGAGTCGGTGGACAAGGAGAGAGCCTGAAGATTTACAGCTGTTTGAAGGAGAAAATAAAAAATCAGGGCAGAAGCAGAGAAGCCCTCACTGCTCACACACTGCTGGGGACTTTTTTTTTTTCCACTTTGTTTTTATTCTTTGCTTAAGAGTTCATCAATGTTTAAACGCACAGAGAGCCCTTCCTCGTAGGACAACAGCAGCTAAGGAGAAAAAGAGAAAGGAAAAAAAACCACTTCTGTTTTGAATACAAACTCCAAGTAATGTATGGGATTCACATTGAGCTACCAAGAGCCTGAGCCCTGCAGGCTCCAGCATGGCTTTAGCACCCCCAGTCCCAGGAAAAGGTTGCACACAGGAGTTCAGAGATCTACACACACAAACACCAGATTAAAGAAGACCTCTGTGATTCACTCTGTTTCTCACATTCATTTTGGTGGCCCCCCAAATCAGACACAGTCTATTAATGATGGGAAGCGAGAGAAGCCCAATCAGGTGGCATCAATCCGTGCTGCAGTCAGGAGGAGAGAGAGGCCTGAGCTGCCATTGCTCACTGAATACCACTGCATTTTGGTTACTCCCAGCCCTTGAAAACTTTTCGATTTTTTTTTTTTCCCTTTTAGATATAAGATGTATCCTGACTTTTTTTAGATATAGCTTTGTGGAATTTACCTCCATTGGTAGCTATGCGATCAAAGGTTAAATTTCTTGCCAATATTTCAAGTCCTTAGTTTCTACATTCATTTGATCTTAGATACGTTTTGTTACTTATTCCTAAACATCTGTTTATCTTTGTTACTTATATTCACTGCTGTAGCATCAAAATGCTTCATAGTCTTTAAAGTATTTAAAAGTATTTACACTGAAACTTCATGATCATTAATACTTTGTTCTCATCACACAAAATATGGAGCTTCTCTGTCCTCATGCAAGATGCAGGACTTGAAAAGGTGGTTTGAATGGTGAAGTCACCGTGTGTAGGTGAGCATCCCAAGCTCCTATCCACCAGCAGGAATGCTTCCATTCCGTTATACCTAGCTAGGAACCTCCATTTGGCCATGCAAATCAGCAGAGCAGATGTACTACAGAAGACAAAAGTATCTAATTTCCATTAAAGACAAAATTGTAGGCAGCCTTCCACACAATAGAAAATGAAGCCATCGTATAACACGTTGGTATCTTTGAATTTCTCCTCATAGGTGACTTAAGAAGCCCATAAAGAAAGCTAAAGCCTGAATAGACTCTAACAGTCCTTCACCCTACAGATGACTAATATGTTTTTTATTTTACTGCATTAAAGTAAATGAAGCAGACAGGTATATCTGTCTATTTTAATACAGAGGTTATTTCTTCCCAGTTTTATTTTGGGGGGCACGTTGTCATTCTCTGGCAGATCTCAGGAGGAGGTGTTTAACTTCCCTGGAAAAAGAGCAAATTTAGAATGAGAATGGGGGGAAAGTGAATCACATCACAGAAGCGACTGTGTTTTTGGACAGTGTGCAATAGCTGTGCTGGATTCCAAACAGAAGCCCAGCAGACAGAGAGATCCTGCACAGATTGCAGGAGATGTTGTAAGTACTCACACATTGCAAAACACAGGACAAGGAGTAGACACAAGTGTGGCACAGTAAGTGCCAGAATCTCTTTTAAGCAATAAGCCAGAACTGTATGTTTTCAGTGTTTCTATTTTGTGATTCCTTCAGAGAAGGGAAACAACGTGAATTATACTGAAAAGCAAAGAGGGGCAGTCCTGGTGAGAACTTTTGAAGAAGCGAAGTAAGGAGTGCATGGACCAGGTGGGGATGCTGGACACCCAGGACTGGCACAAGGCAGCAAACCTTTCAGCTGCGCTGGACTCTCCTGATTCTGAGATGCAGGGAAAACATGGTTTCTCCACCATGAAATGAGCCTGAAGTCTAACATAAGGCACCATCCACATCTTGGTGTGAAGCATGTCAAAATGCTTTACTGGCAAGTCTAGGAGCTTGTGAGCCTTACTCCATGACATGGGCACTCGTGCCTCCAGCCACAGGCAGCTCTGCTTTGCGTTTGGCTTCCTGGTGGTGGATGGGAGAGGCCATTTGCTATGTTATTTATTGCATTGAGGATGCTCCCCAGGGTAGCACAGAAGTGACTGTGTTCTCCAGCACGGCTTCAGATCAGCGCCATGTGCACAGCCCTCTGAGCCCCACACCACACACATACCCTTCCCAGTCCCACACCACAGCCACTCTCTGGGTCCATTTATCCACACTTAAGCCCAGAAAATGGAGCCATAGGTTTCCTCCACCCCACTCTGGAGGAAGAGAAAGGGATGTCAGCCCAGATTGCAATCAGGTGTTAGCAGCATTATGCTCAATTCTTGGTGGTGGAGCTCGCTTAGAGGATGAGAGGAAGATTTTTGTTATTATCATAATCTCATAGAATCCTCAGAGTTGGAAGGAACCTTTGAAGGTCATCTAGTCCAACTCCCCTGCAATGAACAGGCACATGCACATCTAGATCTTGTTGTCCAGGGCCTGATCCAGCCATGCCTTGAAAACCTCCAGGGATGGGACTGAATTATTATTTTAATATTTTACAGCTGGCCTATATCTTCTATCATCAGGTGCAGTCAAAATATGGCCACGCTTCAAAGAGCGATGAGCTGTGATCTTGCTAAGTATGTGTATTACAGAAAATTTCACCTAACCCTCCAACAGATCTTAGAGATCTGTGCTCAGTTCCCCAGTAGCTCACCTCTAAGGCATTACCTTTGTGAATTACTATGGAAGGATTGTGTAAGTTTCATGAATACTTGTTAGGAAAACACTAAATAAGTATAAAGTAGAGAAATAACACATATTTCAGGACTGTGAGCAACATGCTCTGAGATAATTAGCATTGTCCATATTGTGTGTTGCTTGGTATCTAGAAATCTGAAATGTGTCCACCAAACAACATGTTCCCCACCTTCTCCTGGAATATATGAAGCACACCAGGACCATTAGCAGAGTGCCATGCATTAGAGCGAGATTTGGTGGCTCTTAATCCACCCCCAAGGCAGTGAGGTTGGAACTAGATGATATTGGAAGTCCCTTCCAATCCAATCCAAGCCATTCTATATTTTATGATTCTATGATTAATTCTACTACAGGCCCTAGAGAACAAGCAAAAGGTGCTGCAAAATGCACCATCCAGAAATACCATCTCTGAGCATTCAAAATCCCACCACACAGCCTTCTCACAAGGCACCATGAGCACTCAGAGGCATTCATACCCACAAAAGCCTTCCTAAGTGCTGCCTGAGCTGTTCCAGAAGAGATTTGAGCCCCATCCCTGGTATTTTATTTCAAGTGTCTTTTCTGTAACTCCCTCCTCCGTAGGTTAATGAAGACTTAAGCACTCAGTCTCAGCAGCACTGATGTAACGGCTGCTTATTGCCTGTTCCATCTCACTGACTTTTATTATGATACTTAAACCAAAATGGTGAACTATTACACTTCATAGCCTGCAAATAAAAGCAGAATGTTAAAAAGAAGAGGCTATAACCTCTGATCTAGTCAAAATTGCTCTAAACATCTAAGGCTCATAATCTTGAGACATCTTTACTCAGCGCCAAAAGGGCAGGGAATAGCCTGGATTATCATCCACATTGTGAGAAGGACTTTAATTGTAATGCTGCAGCATCTCCTTTATCCCAATTGTGCTCCAAGATAACAGGAGAAATCCTTTGCCAGCATGAGGAGCAGCTCCATTGGCATTAGCAGAGCCAACCCAGCTTACATCAGATACATGGAATCTAGCCCATTAACTGGAGGTCTTGAATAACCTGCAGAAAGCAGGAGATCTTGGTTCTCCTTTTATTAAGAACACACAGAGAAGACACTGAGTCACTGTTTCTGAACACCCGTCTGCTCTGCGAATCATCACATCCACAAACGATGCATTTCCAATGATGCACTGTACTGGAGCCACTTGGGCAGAGCAACACCCATCTGCAGAGCCAGGAGGTCCTGGGGTCAGGCCCACATCAAATAGAAGAAGGGAAAGAGTTGGATCTTGGGCACATTTTCAACTTTGTCATCTTGGGGAAACTCAGTGTCTGCCTGAAATTCTATCTTAGCTTAGAGAAGGGTTGGATCTGCTTGTTGCTGCTATTTCCTTATGTGCATGTACGTGTGTTCTGTTAATTTTGGAATGGCATTGTTCTTAAGAACCTACTTTAGATATACTAAAGTCCACCAATCTGAATTTAATTCCCATTTCCAGGAAGTGGAAAAGCACTGTTTTGTGTATTAATTGCAGTCTGGCTGGGTGCCTTCAGCAATATGAGTTTCCAAGTGGTTAAACTTTTCTTATGTAGAAAATTGAGGGATGTGAAAGAACCAGGAAAACTTTTAAAATCAATGGTGGCATCACTACTCAGAATTTCTGGTTTTATACAGAGTGAAAAATCAAAATGGTTAAGTTGGAAAGGTAAAAGAGTTTGAGGGATTCCTGATTTTTCCTAAAAAAAAAAAAAAAAAAAAAAAAAAAAAAAAAAAAAAAAGATATATGTTCACCAACAAGGAAAGAAAAAAAGGAAAAATTAAAAAAACAAACAAGCAAACAAACAAACAAACAAAAAAAAAAACCGCAACCAACCAGCCAAAATTCTTTGTTGTGAGTGAAGATAACATTTACAGCATAAGAAATAGCTGAGCCACAGGCCACCAGATCCTTGGACAGAGCTGTGGGGAAGCATGTCTGGATGTCTGCTGAGTTCCCCTGCACTCCCTTGGGCTCCTATCTGGCCATGTTAAAGAAGACATCTGACTAAAGAGGCCTTGATGAAAATCAGTGCAGATGTTCTCTTAGTCTTATGTTCCTATGTCTGCATACCTTTATAGAGCTGAAGGAACCTCCAGTAACTATGGAGATTATGCTGGTCCACATTTGTCTTTTTTTGTTTGGATTTTACAAATAAGAAACCACTGCTTTCTCTGCTAAAGAAGTAAGATTTTAAGGAACTTAATCCAGTAGTCTCTTCCTTTTAAAAAATGAAATGAAATGAAATGAAATGAAATGAAATGAAATGAAATGAAATAAAATAAAATAAAATAAAATAAAATAAAATAACTTTGGAAGAACCTAAAAATAGATTCCAGTAAGGAAATAAAGCAGTTTGATATAATGTGGTACACAGGCATAAAATTCACTTAGCTCTGCTTGTATGAGACAGCAAAGCCAAGAGAGATCTAACGAATGCAACACAGCTCTGTAGCTCCCATTACCAGCAACCAACAACCTCAAAATCTTTGCAGCATCCCCAAGGAACAGTGAAGCACTATCGTTTCCTTTTTGCAAACTCAAAGAAGTGATGTACAGGCAGAATAAGTGCTATATCTGCAGTGTACCCCAGCATTAAGCATGGGGCCCCCAATGCTTGGACACTTAGCAGTGCCCCTGAGCTGCTTTGCTCCCACTCTTCGCAGCATCCCTGGGCACTGAGCACCGCCGAGGCTCCCAGCCAAGGAATTTGGTTCCCCCTCTTGAAATCCTCTCCCTCTCTCATGGTAATGAGCACTTTAATCTATCAGGCAAATGTAGAGCTTCTTGGCACTGCTTTTTATTTCTGATCTGTGTTTTCTCTCTCTCTCTCTCTCTCTCTCCCTCTTTTAGGTTAATTTATCTGATTACATGCAATGCACCGCAGCCGTGTTAAGGTACCAGTCGAGTTTCCACTTGGAGGCTTGGAGGAAAGATTACCATTAAAACGTGACTTCCATCCACTCAGCTGAAATTACTATTGATTGCCAAAGAAAAATATTTGTGCTGTGAAGCTGGGAGCTATGATGTTGAACCGTATTAACATAATGTTAGCATAGCTACGGGTGTTTAGTGGCACGCAATCAGATTTGAAATGAACGTTGATTATAGATTGAGATTAATGTTCACATATTCATAGGAACACAATGAAAAGAGCAATTTCCTTTCTACTACAGATCAATGGTTTCCCCATTCAATTATACAGCTGTAATAATTGCATTATGCGGAAATATTTCTTAATGGCTTATTTCATTCTCTCTGCTTGCCTGTGTGTGTGAGAGAGCTGTGTACTTGCACGCATGCATGCATGTGTGAAATGTTTTGTCAGTGGTACTTGCCAAAGCCTGTATCCAATGCAAAAGACTTTAATTACTAGTGCAAGTGTGTAATCTTTGGCTAAGCTAATAATCTCTTGGCATTTTCCCACTATTCTCTTCATTTCCCAGCAGAAACCTAAGCCTCCTTTGCTTGCTGAAGTCTTTATCAGCTGAATCCCACTGCATAGAAGATACACTATTTGGGTATGACCAAAATGATATGAAAGATGGTGTGCTATGCTTGTGCTTCTTTGTCTCACAGTTTTTGTGCTGAGAGAAGCTGGACTTCCAGTTAGAAACTGGGACAACTGGAACTCCTGATTTTCTTAGTGCACTCATTTTACTTACACTAGTTGGTGTTACAAAGAAGCACAAGACCAATTATGCAGAATGACTTCTTATCAGTCAAGGGTTTGGGATCAAATTAAAAATGAGGCCTTGAATACCAAAGGCACATCTGCAGAAAGAGGAAGCAACCACTAGAGCTCCTGTTTTATCATGCAATCAAGACAAGACAGGACACCCACTTTGGAAGGGAAATCTGGTAGTGAATGGAGAGTAACTTCAAAAGCACCCGCGGGATCAGAGCACAAGAACCTCCCCTCTCAATTACAGTGCAGTGCTGTTCTGGGACCACTATTTGTGTGTGTGTGTTTGTTTTCCTTGGAAATATGTTCTCACTTTTCTTTGCTCAGACATAAGCTCAGATGCATTTTCCTTCTGCAAAAAAGATCACCCTTAGTTTCCTAATTTGGTGGGTCAGCAGCCTGCAGGAGAAGAACATTTTACCAGAGAACAGGCATAACTGATGGGCTTCATACAGTGGGTGAAAAAAGGTGTTTTTGCACAGAAAGTTATCAAGTTCTTCCCTATAGGAAAATAAAAGAGTGGCACCAGGATCTGAATGAAAAGCTTACCATCCATTACTTAGCTCTGCTTTAGGCGATGTCCTGTTACTGAGCCTCCTGACTACAAATGGCTTAAAACATCTCTGCAGTGATATTTTGTCAGACAGCAGCACTATCTGCATTCTCAGCATCACTGTGCAACCTTTCCAAGCTCTGTCTCAGACACATACTGACCATACTGCTGGCAATGATGAAAACTGATAATCTAACAAAATGCTTTTCAAAAGGCACAGTTGAGTAGTGTGCTTCAACTCTGAAGCTGAGGGGAAGAGTATTCTGGTTGTACATCATTTCTGCTGACTGTTGGCAGGAGTTACGAGGAACTCATCGTGCTAGAGCTGCACCATGTATTCAAACTGGCTGAACTTCCCTAACACTGGTCACTTCTTTCTCATTGGGCAGGTGCATCCAGCAACACAACACAAAGCTGTTCCTCAGCATGGTGTGGATCATTGTGTTATTCTTACTTACACCATTATCAATTGGAGGGTACAAAGAAATAATAATTTCTGTAGTTTTTTTTCAGAGCATCTAGAAAAAAAAAAAAAAAGATATCCACGTTTTAGTGTATTCCACCATTCCATATTGTAGGAGAAAAGCTCAAGGCGAGAGCAGCACATCAGCAGGATTCAAATTAGGATGTCAAACCAGTTTCAGCCACTTTCCTGTACTTAGAAGAACCCCCTACCCCTTGATTTGTGGAAGGAGTTACTAGGCAGGGTTTACAAGAATGGCAGAGTCACTGTTCCCCTTGTGATGCTGAGTCATCAGATGGAAAAAAAATGAACAAGAATGAGGCAACACGTCCACTCACTCAGCGTTAGAACTGCCTCTCTTTTCCCCTTTCCTCAAAAGTTTCACATCTCTGTTCACTCATCTCTGTTCATTAGAAATCACGTGGACGGCCAGGCACAATCTCATCTCACGTGCACCAGCCGTGGAGCTTCACTAAAAGCGATGCATTTGTAGGGTGTTGACTGGAGGAAACTTAGATGGAAGCAGTGACTGCTTTTGTTAAACTCGGTATTTAGTCTTTCCAGGTGGGAAATGGGATAAGAGAATTTTGAGGAATGGAAGATGTGGAAGAAATAAAGGAAGGTTGAAAAATCCCAGTGAACAGCAAATAGTATTGAAAGCCTGAAGATGTTTAATGTTTTGAAAGCTTACCAATTTTGAATGCTTGTATTTCTGAGACAATTGAGTGAAATTTGGTTTTAGAAATTGTATTTCTGTTTTCCAGGTTTTCAAGGTATTAAAATCTCCAAATTGTTCAGTATGTTTTGAAGGTCCTAGTTTTTTGTGTTTCAGACAATCTCAATATATTTTAGTGTGACCTAGACAAAATCTGCCTGAAAATAAACCAGCAAATAGATGCCAACTTTGGCCCTCAGACACACTAGTGTATGTGCTGACAGATGTTCTTGTACCTGCAGTCCCTCTGGGTTCACAGAGGTTGTGAGGAGCTGGAATCTGACACAGAATGTCTCACAGATGCCCCAGGTTGTGGCCTGAATTCAGCCCCAGTATTTGAAGGGGTGCAACAAATCCTTCCTGAACTACAACCTTAAAAGCCTCATTGCCAACAACTGCAATTTATTGTAGGCATTCAAGTCAGATATTCTTCGGTCTTTAGAAAGCAAATTATTCTATCAATTATTAGATCTCCAAATCAGCTTGATCTGAGAGGGGTTTAGCATGACTTTGCAATAATTGCTGGAGAGAATCACAGTACATTCAGCTAACAAAGTGAGTAACAATCTTCCTGTCCCAGACCTCCCTATGAAATTGAGGGAAACATGAATTTAATCCAGTTTTGAATTAACTTCCTCCAGACAGGACATCTGTCTTTGGCATGGAACTCCTTAGAAACCTGGGCAGGGATTCATATTGCCTGCCTCCAAATAACTACAATGTGGACAACTGTGTTGGATCCTGCCATCCATGATTCATTTATGGTTGAGTCAATGGAGAGAAGCAGAGATTTCAGAATCATGATTAATGACCAATTTTAGTCAAGCACATCAAAATGAGACGAATTGTGCTTCAGAACTGTTGACTGCTCTCCATAGGCTGTAGGAGAGCCTACACAGCCAGCTCACATGAAGAAATGTATGTAGTTACAACATCAGAATCTACAGTAAAAGCCTGAACAAAGCGAATCTCATTATTTTTTTCCTAGATAACTTGCAAAATACAAAATCTGGGCATTTATATGAGCACAGAACATGCTCTACAGATTTAAAAAAAGAAAACAGATATCTGACTTTAAAAAATATAAAGACATTTAGCAGCTAATTATCATATCCTTCTCACTAAAACAAATAAGGAAGCAGAGTTTGCTAGAAGCTTACTCAAGCACAAGCTGGTCTGAAATCACATCCAATTAGGCAGGAAGCATCAAGCAATGCTTTGTTCACCAGGTTATTTTCTACAGATTTTTTGAGTGGTCTGTTACTTGCCCTAACACTTTACCTTGTAAATGTGGAAACATATGGCATGACCTCCAACTCCTAATAGCCTTCAAGAAGCTGAAGTTGGATTATTTGGGGTCATGGGTAACAACTCAGAAGTCATAGGTCAAATTCAAAACCATATTACACCTCTAGAAAACTCTTCTCAATAACTTATGGCATGACCTCTAGCTCCGATTAGTCTGTGAGGGGCTTGTGTCCTCTTTTCATACATTCATGAATTCAGAATCTCCAAATCAAACATTAAGAACAGTTCTTTTGCTCTGCTTGTTATGGTAGAAGGCTATATATTTTAAAAACACTGCTTTTATATTAAATACTTTGTCAGTAAAGTTTATTTTAATCACATGCATGAGTTCCACCAATGCTGCTCAGCAAAGTAAAATGAAAATATCATAAGAGATCAAATAGGTATATTTTCCCCTTTTGGGGACAGATACACTTTAAAAAGCGGCATTGATATCCAATAGTAATCTTATTTTATGGCTCACTTAATTGTGTGCATGATTACTACAGATGCCTTTGTAGAGGATTGAAAATCCATGTTTTAATATTGTTTATTCAAATGCCTTGTTCATTCTCAGAGTAATGCTGCGCAGGCATGCAAGTCTTCATAACTGATAGGAACAGCAGACACCCTGACCAGCAGCACAGTGAAAATAAATATTTGGATACAAGTCAGGCAGGCATAAGGCACAAAAGGCCTGAAGATAGAATGGGGCCCAATTTGTGTTTCTTCATTTGCTTATGCTGAAGGGAGCTTCTCAGCAAACTAGAACTGTCTTTCCTGGCATAACCTCCTCAGATGAACAATGATGAAGATGCTTTATTCTTATTGGATCAGTGCTTTTGGGAAAAAAATTCTTACTTTTTCATTGTGTGCATCCCAAAGTAAAGATTGACCAACGACAACTGCGTTTATATCTATGACACAAAAACAAAAAAATCAACAAGTGATAAAATCAAGGTAGAAGGAACTTGAACAATGAGATTTAAAAAAAGAAAAAGATCTTTAAGTGGTCTATCACTGATACATAGGCAAATACACTCGAGCGTGTCTCTGAAATATTAACATGCTTTCAAAGCAGTAAGTAATATGTGATGCAATAGGCCGCAAAAATGCAAAAAAGTAGTTCTCAGGGCTGCATTTGGAGAGGAGACTTGGCTTCAAAGGAAATTTGCCTTTTGCATTCCAGGCTGGAGCTGAATTTCCTGCTCACGTTTTAGACGAATTGCTAAAGAAAGCTGAAATGCTTCTGTCCCCTAGGAGTTAACAGAAGTCCATAAGTTTGAGTACATCAGACTGGATTCATCACCTAATCAGTTAGCCAGAATGTTGTATGCAGGATTGTCAGAGGGGTTTTTCTGTCACTTCTCTTTACTGCTTTGTAACCTTTCATATTACAGTCTTTAGCTTTTTAAATGCTAGAAAGACATTTTGTTTGGGAGACGGCAACCTGATAGTAAGAAAATGCAAGTTGTAGCATCCTCTGCTAGCGTGTTCCTTCTTTGCATAGAATCCTCTGCCCCTTGGCCTTGGTATTCAAAGACACAATGTCAGCTGTTTTTAGGTTATGCTGATGAAACAAATCCACAGCTTTCTTGTTTTCGGAATAGGAGAAAGGGCAGGTTCCTTTTCTGGGCATGTTGTTTTTCCACCAAGCTCAGTTTTCTTCCCAGCAGAAGAGTGGCATTGGGAACATCAGTGCCTGACTGTTGTGCTGGCTGAGGACTGAACTCTATGCCTGCAGGTCAGCAGGACCTGAGCAATGGAACTGCCAATGTGTGTAGGGGTTGGTGCAGATAGACATTTTGAAAGAAGCAAGACTTGGAAAAGCCACTGCAGTCTTTTGCAGTAAATGCTCAGCCTACACAAAAGTGAAGACAGACGATGGCTTCTTATCGCAGTTTTCACATTCCAGCATTGAGGAACAGAACTCTGCTGGGAAAGAGAATGAAAAATTCAAATTCTGACTTTACATCAGACTGATGTAAAGTCACAGGTTAGCATTATGAAAAGGCAACGCCTGTGCCACGGTTACGCTAGGTAGCACCTTGTAACTGGAAAGGCTTATATGTCACGCTACACTGAAATACACAAACACTTTTCACCTCAGCTCAGTAAGTTCTTGGCATCAATCACAACTGCCTCCTTCTCCACCCGAAGTGGTTTACGCAAAACTGCCTATAATTCACTCTTTCTAAGGTTCACTAGCTCAATGAACCAAATCAAACCACCTCTGCAGCCTCCAGCAGCCTTACTGCTGATCTCTTCCCTGCTCACCAGGAGGAGGGAAGTAGAGAGCATGTCTAGTGCACCCTATCTGCAAGAACTGGTCCCATTCCTCATTTTGTATTTGAAATTTCAGGTTGACCCTCTTCCCATTGCTTTACCCAACAGCTTTCCTTCCACCAGGCTCAGAGCAGTGCCAGATGCTGCTGTGTTCCTTTATTTGCATAGCAATATTTCTGTTCTGCGTGTGTGTGTGCGCACAGAAGTTGGGCTCAGAAACCCCAGCATCATACTCACTTACAGACTGTGTCTTCCAGCCCCTTGCTGAAGTGGCCAGGAATTCATCTACTGGAAATTCAAGTTATCAATTCTAACAGGCAGGAATCAGAAAGATCCAGAAGTTTCTCATCCAAAAGAGCTGAAAAGGAGAATGGAGGCAAGAGACTGTCCATAAAACATACCTGATATCTTATAGCTGTGGACTAAGGATTTCTTAGAGCAACGCATCAAAGCAGAGTGTTGAGTTGGAATATGAGGAGGTACAAAGGAGCAAGAGGATATTCTTCTTTCCTTCCTTCCTGGCAGATAAGCTGAGCTCAAACGCACTAATCAAGAAGCTATTTCAGAGGATGGGCCCCTTGCACATGAAGTTTGGTCTGCTGAGCATCTTGGTGAATGCTTCGCAGTGTGGGATGTACCATGCTGAGATCAACCTTCAGTGCTATTCTGGTCCAGATGGAAGCCCCCATCTGTTATCATCCTCAAGAATCTCGTGAGCAGAGTCCCTGGATGTTAAGCTACAGTTGATCAGATGTTACTTGCACTTCTTCAGTAGGTGGAAAACTAGAAACTTAGCAAGTGTGTGTGGTAAGCATCTTCCTGAGAATTGTATCATTGTCCAGGGAGTGGGAAGCAAAAATAAAAAAAAAGCAAGGCAAAGGGCAAACACATCAGTCTGTATTGCATCTAAAGATTTGACTTTGTTTGCAAGTGAAAACGAAGCCTATGTTATCTGCCTGCTCCCTTCATGATCATTTGCCGACAATGCAAAATCATCACTTAATTGAATATGGCTGGCAATTTCCATTAAAGAGTCCTGATTGGAACAGCAGAGTTTGATTCAGGTCAGGCTTGAGGTGTGAGGCTACCAAAATACTGAAGAGATTTAGAAGTGGATCATAACGAGAGCTTCTTGCAGCAAATAATTTAATCAATTAATTTGCTCTGTTTCTTTTTTCCCCTTGGTTGCAAAATGTTCAGAGGCTGATTGCAATTTCTCCAAATTTATTTCTTATTCAGATTTACTCAATGGTCTCTTTTACCATTTCAAAAATAAATAATATTGACTGATTACAAACAGATCTCTGAGAGGATATGCTACTTTGTATTCAAAATAAGGTCTGATTTAGTTAATAGCTTGGTCACATGGCTCACAAGGCATCATTTCTCCTTACAAGTGGACAGATACAAATCTTGCAAGTCAGGAGGAAAGTCTGAAGAATTTTTTCTGATTATAGGTACTGAGGGAGTTGACTCTGATACACATGGTAAGAGAGTTTTAAATTTGGAGCATCTTAGAGGAGCAGTTGGCCCTCCTGAGACCTGCTGGCTGGGTGCAGTGGTTGTATTTGATTTTCTTTCCTTGCCTATCTCAGACAGTGTCCTAAAGCAGGTGGCCAAGAAGTTCCTTTTATTTTTGTAAGGTCTGACTAGTCCTGAATCTGTAACAAATGCCGAGTGGAAACTGAGCACAATAAGAGGGAACAGCAAGGGTACAGCGAGATCTTGGATTTACCTTTGTGCTGTCTGACCAGCTTGTTCTGAGCCACAGTGGAAAGGATTCTTCTTTGCTGGTACTAAAAGCCAAGAGCAAATTTTTTACTTCCTGGTGGAAAAAAAAAAAAAAAAGAAAAAATAGAAAAAAAAGAATTGTAACCAAAAGAGAGACTAAGTGTCATAAAACATCATCTCTACTCAGAGGAATTTCACACCTCACCCATTCCCCCTGAGCAGTGCATCCAGTGCAGGAAACATGGGCACAAGCCGAGGTCACAGGAGGGACATATTCCCCTTCTGCAGCACATGGAGATGTTCTGATGCTGGAAACCGTTAGGAGCAGGTTAAATAACCATCTGACAGGAGACACTCACTGAGAGCAGCCAGCCTACAGTCCACACAATCTCAAGAGTTGCTTTCCAGCCTTTTTTTTTTTTTTTTTTTTTAGAGGAATGATTCTTTATGTAACAAAAATTGTCACGAGTTCTCCATGCCCAAAACCTAAAGGCAATTTATTCTTGGCTTCCATCTTCTGTGAGTCTCCTGAAGAGAGGATAATTAGCAAAGTGACTTCTGAAAGCAGCCACTTGAAGTTTATCCTTCTACACAAGTGACACTCAATTGCCTCAAATATTTGCATAGCACAAAGCAGAGAAAAAGTATGAGGACGGATCATGCAAATCAAACATATCCAAAAGAGTGCAGTGCAGCGTGGGTTGTTTGTTGCTGGTTTTTTTTGTTTGTTTGTTTGTTTTAAACTTTTTTTTGCAGCATCACCAAGGTGTAAGGGGATGCGATTCTGTCTAATCTGAAAGACATGATGAGAATTAGGTGGAAATAGCAGGAAAAGCATAGAGGAACAAGGCTGAGGGACTCTGGCTGAGCCATGTGGGACAGGGCACATCACCTGCTGCACACAAGGAACTCTGGGGCTTTCTGATAAGTACAAGGCTATTTTTCTCCAACTTACATTAAATTATATACATAAATGTATAATACTTACAAATGTATCAACACAAAATGATAGAGTCATATGAAGTAAAATCTCACAGACTCTGAATCCACAGCATTGCTATGACAGAACTGAGATGACAGCTGCTGAGCTGTAGAGATGTGTGTATGCATGGAGTTCTGAACAGAGGTCTTTATGGTAAGAAACATGTGCTTGTCCCCCCCCTCCCCCCCCCCCCGGAGTAGGTGGATTTTTTTTTTTGCAGTTTTACTCTATTGTCAAATTCTATTTCTTCCACTACTTTCACCTTCCAAAGAAAGCAAACACGTCCCACTTCCAGCAAAACGCTTATTCAGTGCCTGTCTTCCTAGTGCTAATGTCTTTCTCAGATGGAAGATGTCGTGTCAGGCAGAAACCAAATGAAAAATAAACAATTAATGTGGAGGATTCATTGTTTTTTACATGCCCTAATGTTTTACTCTCCAAATTGGCAACACCATGGGAAACAAAACACTTGGTTGAACAGTAATGCATATCATGAATATGGGGGAAGGATTTTGAAGCTGTAATTCAGGTAAGTGAGAGCTGAGAGGTGATTTTTTTTCCTTCTTTTCTCTCTCAGTGTTTGTCTTTGTTTCTTTTTTCTTTTTTTCTCCAGGCAATGATTTCTCAGTACATATCATCAAGCACATATTAAGCAGAGTTTCTGGACTAAAGCTTTCCAGTCTGGACTCCTGGACTTAGTTACTGTTCCAAATGGTACTTTAAAATGTCTTAGCTGTATAAATACATGAGACCTCAATGTTTCCCTTGTCAACAAAATGAAAAACAAGTTAGATTTAAAATATTGTTATTATTATTTTTAGTATTTTCAATTATATGCTGGCCAGTGAGGGGAAAAAAAAAAAATCTATCACATAAAAAGGACTTGATATTTTTAACTATATTTTTTAATTACCTCCTTAATTAAATACCAACCTGGTATTAGTTGCAGGTACAAGAAAAGACTTCAGAAAATGACCACTTCCATTCATATCTAAGGGGGGGATGTACAGAAGAAAATGAAGTTCATCAAGGCAGAGGCTTGCACTAGGTCTCCCTTAGTGTGGAAGAGCTAACTTCATACAAAGCACTGGAAGGACTATGTGCTGCAGGTTGCTCAGAGGAGCTGTTTTATTGCTCAAAGCAATTGAAATAAGCTTCACAGCAGCACGATCTGTAAGGGATCTATAAGGGTCACCATAGCATCCCACAAGCAGCACAACGTGGTTTTCTGCGCAGAGGTATGGAGCTGGAACTGTTCCATGCGAGTTCAGTAAGTACCCTTGAACCCAGTGGCTAGAGCTTTGTCTAGTCTGATTTTCAACTAACCATTAATTTACCTTTTTCCCCACTTCCAATGATTTCTTCCATCTGATTACATTTGCTTAATGAATCTTTTGTATATTAACTATCCTTTATTAAATGCAAATTTGTAGAGGATTAAACCATACAATAGATCCATGTTATATTGAATATCACAGTAAAATCTCAATAAGCATGAGTGTTTTCTTTTGTTTTAGGAATCAGTGGATGTTTAATTAGTGTGGGGCAATAACCCCTGCCTCTAGAGGTATCCCTCCAGTTGGTTGGTTTTTTTTAATATAATTTTTGTATGTTAAATGGGAACAGAGATGCCTTTGAATAATTTCAAAGTTGTCTACAAGCAGAAATGAATTGAAATACTGTTTGTCCATTTGATGCAAGACTTGATGCTTTAACCCCAGCATCCTCCTCATCTGGCCACTCAGATGGCTGCTCAAGAGGAGAGGCATAGGACTGCACAGAGGCCAAAATGCCTGGCTGAAGGCGTACATACCCATGCCATTTCCTGACACATTAGACAATTCTTCCTGGCAATAACTAATAGATAATAGAAACTGCTTGCTAAAGGTTAGAACACCCAGAGAAACAAGGGCACTTCCTATGAGCACTAAGCTGACTCCTGCACATAAAAAAATTCTTAAGAATCAACGATGCCAGAATTTTCAAAGTTTCCACTCATTCTGCTTAACTTGGAGTCAGGTTTATTCAGGTCATCTGTCCATTCAGTCCTTGGTATCTGAAAGCCTGCTGGTGAAAACATTACACTCCAAAAGGGACTTCTGAGATCACTTCATGATGTCACACAGAATAGTGTTCTGCATAAGCTGAGTACCTCAGACACTCCTCTGAACATTCCTGTGTTTAATTCTGTCCCTGTCATTCCAAGAAAGTCTAGAGAATGCGTTCACACATGTAGAGTTTCCAAGAAATGGAAGTGGGATTAAGGAACTAAAAAAAATTCCATGTAGCTGAAAGGAATATTTTCTGGGAAATTCTCACTTTTCCTATCTGTATGTGGCCTATGATATTATAGTCATCTTTGCATCTGATACCTTCCAGATTAAAATAATACATCTAATATGTTGTGTCGCTATGTGCTCTTCAATGTAGCCAGGTATGTGTGCATGTTTTGGAGGGAGAAGAATAAGTCTTGCTTTCAAGGGCCAAAAAAAAAAATCTTTTTCACCATAAAATGAAATCATTAGCTTTATTAGCTCTACTACTATTATTAGAATAAATAATTATTATTAAAATAAATTAATAAGAGGCTTGATGGCTTGGGTAAGCAAGAGGGTTTTCTCGCATTCCCAGCCCTTCTTCCCCTCTCCCAGACATTCAGCACACTGGCCTCACCTCTTCTTGTTACTGTCAGTGTGGGGCTGGGATCCTGCATCCCTTCACGGCCGCACCAGAGCATGGGGACAGCATAAAGCTGACTGGACACCACAATCCCTTCCCATCTCTTTCCCTAATAACCCCACAATTAGCAATAGGCTATGGCATGCAGAGCAGGGATATGGATTCTATCAGCATCCTCTCAAGATCAACCTCCCGGCTTCCTCAATGGGACTGTTCCACCAGATCATTTATTAGCAGAGCTGGGCAGGGGGTGAGGGGATGCTGCCATGGTGCTGAGCCAGGCCAGCTTCCCAACATGCCACTCTCTGTCTCCTGCTGTATGTTTTGTTTTGTTTGCTTCATTGGATTCTAGGGTAAAAATTCTTGGAGTCTTTAGTTACTGCCAAATGGAACCACCGCGTGACTCCGGAAATACCTGTCGCCTAATTAAATTGTCTAAAGAGGGATTTTTGGAAAGCACTCCTAATTCAGGAGCTTAATTTAGGCTGGGCCCATGCACCAGAGCTTTCTGTCTTATTATTAGTTGGAATTTTAATCATTAGAGATCTCCCCCACCCCCGGCATTTTTTCCTCTCTCCCCATTTCCTAACAACCTGATTCTGGCACAATTCCCTTCCCCTTTAACCCTCCAGAGCTAAAAATAATATCCTTTTGGATCAAAAAAAAGACAGAAAGAGAGAACACTGAACCAGAGGTGTTTAATTAGCAGGAGTGAACTAGAGATGGGTTCAGCAATCATTTTACAGCAGCCTCCCTAGAGACAGACCAAATGCATTGTGAGAAAAACCTGGCTGGTGCGTCCCAGGAGTAAGGTGGTATGTTATCAGTGCAGCTTAAGCCTGTAACACATGTAAGGTGCAGCCTTCATATTCCTGGATTAAGAAAGAAAAAGCCTCTTGTGATGAAAGAATGCTACATGTAAGCAACCTTAAGGAAATGTTTCAGTCTGTTGGTACCCACACTGATCACATATGTTATTTGAAGCATCACCTCCAGATGCAAGACCTCTAGGAAGTGGTTGGCTCTGAGACGATCAGGCACTGAGAGTCTGGTTTTAAATCACATTGAGACCCCTAGGTGGGAAGTAATAAGCATGATTAAACTTCATGTAACAACTGTGTGTGCATGTCCAGGGCCAAAGGTAATAGCTACTGATCTGGCATCTTCACACTGTCACCTTGGAGAATGGCACAGATGTTCCAGTGACAAACTGAGCACATCACAGGCTACATGAGTAGAAAGAGCTCGACTGTGTCCAGTGGAGTTGCACTGCGTTTGTAGTGAGGGAACTGTCACCAGGGACTGATTTTTGACATTCTTCTCTGCAAATGAGAAGGAGACCTCAGACCTTTCATTTTCCTTGCAAAAAGGATAGCTGTATTCAGGTCATACTAGGCTTACAGCAAAACAAAGAAAAGTCCTTGTGCTCATCAAACCTCTGAGATAATTAAAACACACAATCAACTCTCCAAGGCAGAGACAGGTACAAATATATACACAATAGATATTGTTATGCTTCCTTCACTCCGCTCCCGCACAGAACACACACTTCTACCTGCAGAAGAGGCTAAAAGACCACCTGTCAGCTGACCTGGACTGAGGTGATCTGAATGCAGCAGGGATGTGGGCCTTGTGGAGCTGGACTTGCCCACATGCACCCATGTCAGGTTGCACAGAACCAGTGGAAGCATGAGCTGCACTGTTAAAGGTATTTTCAGTTGCAGCTCAAAACAGAAACACTTTTAACTTGGAAAACATATATATGTATACATTTCTACACTCACACAAAACTGCAAACTTCTGACATATTTTAACTTTGAATTGCCTTTTTTTAAATTCAGCTGTATTTACTGGGCTGGCTTGCCTGCCAAGCACATTAAGCATAAATCATTTGTTGTTTCATTAGTGCTGAAATGACTTTCTAATTGACTTTCTAATTGTAGTTAAAAGCAACTTTAGCACAGGCTCAAAGAATCTTTCCTAGAGGCCTCTCTGTGTCCCATCTTCCATCTGTTGTCACTGGAGCTTAATGGAGATGCCTCCAGCAGAATACTGGTATCAGATAGATCACTTTTTTGTAGGATATTGCTTTATTTTGTATTTAGTTTGGTTTTACTTTTTTTCTTCCAAGTTGTGCTAATGACTTGCTGTTTCTGCATTCTGGGATATTTGTCTGATAAGTATCTAGCCAGGAGCTAAAACATCACCATTGTGACTCAAGAAATACACCAGGGCAGCATACTATGGACAACAGAAGTGCCAAAACATTCCTAATGCCTTCAAAATCCTGGAAACCATGTTTAAAATGTTTTTTCCTTTTTAGTAGTCATTCAAAGGCAGGTGTTTTTTTGTTTGTTTGTTTGTTTTTAAATGAAGTTTTAAGTGCCTGTGCATTTCCGCTGGCCTGATTCTTATTGCGTGCACTGCAGTGCAAGCCTCCTGAGATTTCAGCGAGGGCAGGCATACAGAAGGAGAAGTTCAGAATGCCCTTGAGCTGCCCAAGGGCCACCTGCTCCCTGTCCTCCAGCTGGAACTGGCCAGAGCTGGAGGCTCTCTTCACTGAGCACACAGGAAAAGGAAGCAGGAGGGAATGCTGTTCCCCTCATATTAAAGATAGAAAACGGAATTCATCTCTGCTTTTGGCAGAGGAACAGGAGTGGCATTTCCCCACCTACTTCCCCTTATGTTGGCCCTACCAGCACGGAAGGCAACATTCTACAAAACCGCAGAGGAAGAATGCTTTCAGTGAGAACAAAGATGCTGTTAAAAATGCCAGAAGAAGCCAGTTTTGGCTGGGAAGCAATGCATGGGGTGACAGAGGCCACGCTCATGTCTTCTGGGACTGTTCCATCTGAGCTTCAGCAGGCAGCAATGGATCCTTTTAAAAACTCCATGGGTTCATAACTGCCTCAGAACAATCAGCATCCTAAGGATCTTTAATGCTCAGAAAAGGCCCTGCTGTCAGGTCACTGTTACTGTTGTGAGATTGCAACTACAACAACAACATGCGGTTGATTTGGTTTGATTACAACATGCTTTCAGCTAGCACCAGCAAGGATTTACCATACATCCAGTCCAGTTACAAATCCTAAATTGTTAATTCAGATATCTAAAGTTGGCAGTACTGGAGTAGAAACGCACCTCAGAAGCATCAGATGTTTGACTTTGAGCTGTCTCCTCCTTTCAGTTCCATTGCTTATTGCTATCCTGTCAGTGACAGGTATGGTAGATCTCAATAATGCTTTGCTCAGGTGCAGAACTGCCAGCAGCTCACTCCTGCTGGAGCAGTGCTTCCAGAAACAGGAAGCCAAATCCTGCGTGACTCTGGTAGGACTTCCCCTGATATGCTCTAGTCTGATCAGAGGATCAAAACCTGGCACAAAGTATTTGCTCTTCTCCTCAACTCAGTGACCTGCACAGCTAGCCATCAAGCAGTGTCCCCTGAAGCCTGCCACAGCTGCAAGTAATGAACAGCTTTGTGCTTAAGACAGTGGATGCTTTGCTTTTATTTGTCATGCCAGCACCATCACAGCCCTGTACTTCTGCAAAACCTTCCACTGAGCTGTGCCAAGTGAAGCTGACCACACAGCCTCTGAGGCAGCACGCAGCCAGGCAGAGGAGAAAGCAGTAGCAAGAGGGATGCCCAAGCTGTCGCACAGCATGTCACAGCCAGGCACAAGGGAGAGCTACGGCCTGGCCACCTCCATGAAATCACCCAGCTGCTGAATCCAAAAACAGCACTAGCTGTTTTTGGCCTTGTGGTGACCGCTTGTCTTTGCCCTGGTAAT
Organism: Lagopus leucura; assembly: GCF_019238085.1. NCBI lineage: Eukaryota > Metazoa > Chordata > Aves > Galliformes > Phasianidae > Lagopus > Lagopus leucura. Next base: position 1,980,268 of record NW_024962288.1, read on the forward strand.
TCCCATACTCTGGAATGCATGTGCCATAATAGCAAATAGCTGGTTTTTAGCCTAAGCATTGGTCTAAAAAAATAAAAATAATAAAATACCAGGGGCACAAGTAACATAAGAGAGAGAGAAAAAAAAAAAAGAAAAAAAATTTAAGCCTTTTCCCCCCCCACCCCCTACACACACACCCCAGAAAAGCTTTTCCAGCTTCCAATAATTCCTCTTGCATTTTTCTTGTGTCTCCTGATGATTATTATCTGCTTTATGAGCCCACCTTGCACAGATTAAGTAGGTGTAATCAGAGTATTAACTCATCATATGCTGATAATTAGCATGAGGTTCTGCTAGCCTGTTCTTGTTTTAGTGCTCTGAGTTAACTGGTGACCTGTGTTACTGAGGTGGTTTGATGCTATGGGCCCTGTTGTGCATCACTCTTGTGAGAGTGAACATCAGCTGTACCCAAAAACAAGAGGGCTGGGTGAGAAGTTCACTTTCCACTCTAACAAGCAGAGCTGACAGCAGTTATTTCTGAGAGCTAACAGATAGACATTCAAATGAATGAAAAGGTTATACACTGCTAGCCATGCCTTCTGCTGCTTACCGTGGTGACATAACAAACAGAAAGCCAATGCAAAACAGTCTTTAACCGTGATAACAAATAAAATGATTCTTCCTTGTAACAATCTGAAAGATCAGTGCAGTGGAATGGCAATACAGGAGGTGTAATGACAAAGGGACTAGCACAGATGGAAAGGCGTTACAAAGCAAAAGTACTCACCTGTCTCTGAAGATCTAGGCTCACAGGAGAAACTCCGCAAGGGAAGGATCTCTTCTAGAAGAGATCCTCCTAGGGTGGCAGTCAGCCCTTAAATGAGGTCTAAGAGAGGTAAAACCTCCTTCAGTCATAGAGGTGAATTGCCTTCACATGTGTTTCCAAGGCAGACTGGATCCTTTCTCCAGGTGCTGTCAGTGGTTCAGGCAGTGACTCAATAGTTACCATACACTCTTCAAAAAGAAAAAATAAAAATAAAAATAAAAAAGTGCCTTTAAGATCCATCTTTCATAAATCTCACATGTAAGCAGATTAGGGGGTGAAAGTAATCGTGCAGCTTATGTAAAGAGCCAGACTAGACCTGCTTAGAGGGCTTCTTAAGAAGCTTTGGCAAAGGTCAGTCCAGAGAGCATGACCTGCCCCTTGGCTTCCTAGCGCAGGACTCTGTGCTATCATTGCTTTGGACTGGCTGAGGCTGGCCTGGCATGTCCTCACTTTGGCACCTGTGCAATGCTTTTGAATATATTGGCAATTCGTACCATGCCTGCTGGAGTGACTTTATTAGATATTTCCTGGAAGATGAAATTTGTATGAAAGCTCAAGTTCCAAGAGTCGGGAGAGCTTCAATTTCCTCTGCCATCCGTATTAAGTTGGAGTATTGTAAGAAAATTTCAGGTGCATTCATTTACTGATGATTTTGGCAAATCTTGACTACTTAAATCTGGATTCTCATTCTCTGTGGATCTCTGTACACCTACAGGTTTGCTTCCATGACTTGAACAGAGTACATAACACAGCAAAATCAGGAAAAAAAGGGGAAAAAAAATCTCTCTCGTGATAGTGAGGTCAGCAGAAGCAGAACTGTCTTCTGTGATCTCATTGACATCTGTGGGCATTCAGGTAACCTCAGGGAATGATCTATGTTCATTTCACTGTGGGACTGTGCTTAAACCAGGCACTGTTCTGAGTGGTTCTTGACGCCTCTTATTCCACGTCACCATGAAAAACAGAATATGCACTCAAGATCAATGTAATGTAGGAAGTCACAGCTTGATTTATGCAAATATATTTTATATTATGCAAACGCACAAGTGACCTTTCTTTGGTTAAAGTGAGTTGGCTTTTGAGCTCAACTGCAGAAAAATTGAAGGTGTCTGCATTATGCAACGGAGATTTCTTCAGAGAACAAACTTGTCTGGTTACCTACAGCAGGAGCAAAGTGACAAGACATTTTACTAATATTTCTTGAAGAGATCTGAATTGTCACAGGGAAAAGCTGGTTGGACTTTTTGAATAGAAATGTATTTCTGCAGAAGTAAGATGTTGCAGCCAAAGTAAGAAATGACTGCAGACAATGAGTTTTAAAACAAGAAAAGGCAGTGATGGAAAGGCAAATTAAAAAAAAATGAAAATGTTTAGTGATTGTTTGCTTTGAATGTCAGGGAAAAATAATTCTCAGTAAATTGGAAATATTTATTGAAAGTGGTCTTCAAAAATACTTCCAGTGTTATTTGTAGGTTTTTTCTTTGATACATTTACAATCACCTCTGCTACAAATTTACTATGAAAAAAAAATCAGGTGGTTTTTTTTGTTTGTTTGTTTGTTTGTTTGTTTGTTTTTATTAGAAGTAAACACAGTTGAAGTTCTCAGCTGCTGGAAGTTCACGTGAATGTTCTGAAACATTATTTTCAGAGAATCTGATGAATTCTGCTTTCTCAGCAACAGAAAGATTTTCTGAGCAAATTTACCCCTCTCCTATGCTGATATTAATAGATCCTGAATTTTACGACACATTTTCAAAGTATTACTTATGTGTTAGCTTTACAGCTTTTGTTTTCTCTGTTAGCTACATGCAGGCAGTTAAACATTTGAAAATGAACCCTTACGAAGCACACTGTCAGGAAACAAAAGCAAATAACACACAAACACACACAAAAACAAAAGAAAAACAAAACCAAAAAAAAGAGGAAGGGGAGTGTAGTCATAAGCTATTGAGGTTAATGAGTACATTCAAGGCAGGGAGAAAGAATCCTAAGAAGGACAAATATAAAACACAGATCAGAAGAAAAGTAGTGTGAAAAGGGGAGGCAAAACAGCATTTCACTTGTCACTGTGGAAATAAAGGGGTGACAGCATTGAAATCTAGGTGGAGTTAATCAGGGATTTTTTTATTTTTCTTATTTTTATTTTTAAATAATAGTTGATCAGTGCTTATCTCTAAATTAGAACTGGTCCAACAGTGCTGAATATTAAGTCAAAGCCTTGCTAGGATGAGATCAGTCTTCCTTTGAACCCAATGCGGTGGGGCAGAGTAAAGTCTGTCTACTGTCCAGGGCTGGTTACTCCAATACTCGCCAAGACCTGGCAATGATGACAAGATGTCCAGTGGATGGTTTTGCATTTAAGGCACAATTTGGCAATCACCAGTATGAAGGGCTGTAGCAACCTAAGCGACAGTCCAAATACAGAAGCAATCCTTGTGCTAAGAATCAGAGGCAACCAAACCTGGGCACAGCTGAGCTAGATGTGCAGAGAGGAACTGGACTCACCTGGGGACTAATCCGAACATCTAGCATAATAAATTTAGCAACTGCGTGACACCTGCTGGAAACTGGACCCACTGAGATATTTAGGCATTTAGTCTTATCTTGGGTGCCTAATAGGTTGTTTTGGAGCCTGAACACTTTCAGAATCTTGGTAACAAGTGACGAAGTACCCCTGCTAGACTCATAGATCACTTGGCTCTCAGAGCACTTCTCTGGGCTTGGGCTTCTTAATCTGCTAAAGCACTTTGGAGCATCCCAGGGGTGCTCCGGGTCTGCAGCCCCACGGAGCCCTGGGCAGGCTTGGCCTTCCCTCTCTTTCTTCAAACTCCACGCAGCATGTTTTGCAAAGCTTCAAAGTGCCACTTAACGGAGCTTTCATTTTCCTTCCAGCTGAAGGGAAAGTGTTGTTAAACTCCCAGGCTGGCAAGTCGAAGTTTACACAGATGGAACAGTTAGCACAGACCGCAGAGCAAATACCAGCAACCAACCCGTTTCACACTTCTAAAGAAAGAGAGAAAGGAATGGCAGAGGAAGGCCAAAGCAAACAGGCCTTGGAAAACTCGAAGTCTCTGGCTGGAATTTTCAGCTGTTACTTTTCTTTTCACATTCAGGCTTTTCTGGAGGTCTCCCGATTCAGCAAAGCAGAGAGGGCTTTTGCATTCATGCAAAATGATTTAAAGCTCTGCGAGGAGTGCTGTGCTGGGTCCCAACAACCACAAAACATACATTGCCTGAAATTTAAAAAACTTGGTTTTCACTGAGAGCCACATTTAAAAAATGTATATTTCATTTCCAGCAAATAATATGTCGTTGTATTTCCTGCATTTCACCCAGCAGGGTGTGTCATTTCAGATGCCTTTCCCTCGTTAAACCGGAGGACCACTCCAGTGCCCTCAAAAAAGCCCAGGATTTCTTCCTCCCTCTGTGTTTGTTCACCCAGTGTTCTGCTCCACAGTCATTGAGGATGGATATCAAGTGGCTGCATCACCTTTTCCCGCTGCTGCTGGCCCTCCCAGCAAAGCACTGGAGCAGGAATTAATCTGGGGCTCTTGCACAGCGATGGAAACATAACTGCTAGGCCAAACCCAGAGGAATTTGTTTTATTAAGACATGGGGGGCATGCCTCTCCCTTCGCTAAGACAGCTTTTTTCTCGTCCTCTAGTAACAAAGAAATTGCTAAGGCAATGTGAAGGCAGAGATGCTAAATGAGTCTCCACTTGGCATCTGAGACCTGCTGGGTTAATAGCTAGGGACAGGTAAATAGGTTTAGATAAAATTATCCTCTTCTTTTGCAAACCTTATTACAAAACTGAAATGCTTTGTGCTGTGTAAACTGCAACTTGTGCTAAAAACAGTGATACAAGTTCTGCATGCAGCAAAACAGATGCTAGTTGGAATAATTCGTATTTCTCCATCAGAGCTTCTCTCTCTTTGGACTTTCATGTTTCTACTCTGTATACCAGAGGTTTGTGTCTTCCTCCTTGCTGTACTCACAGCACTGTCCTGCCTTGCCACTCAATTAGATTATTCAGTGCCTCCTGCGTTGCTGATAGCAAATTTTACTAAACAGTGTAGCAAAGCTGCAAAAACCCAGCCTAATTCAGCAGAGGGCTTTACAGTTTCCTTTCAGTTGAGGCTTAAAATGATGTTATTCAGCTGTAAACCTGAATGAAATTATGTTCTGTGTTGGAGGAGACAGCTTGACAGAGGGAGTTAAATAATAAAGCAGTTATTTTAAACACAACAGTCAAATCTTAATCTATCTCATGTGACCTAGCAGATCCTCCTGAGGTCCTTTTTCATTGAATTATCCTGTCATCCTAAGGTGGGTACCTCTGCTGTAAAACTGGAGCATTCATATTCTGTCTGCCTCCACCCTAGTAAAATGTTACATGTGCAGAAATAGTACCATTAGCTGGTTGCAAGGCACTGGTACATCATCATAGACTTAGATGTAGCTCAGTGTGCTTGCTTACACTTCCTTATAATGCTCATTCATTGAATATTGCTGTTTATACAATTACTAAACTGCTTACAGTGATACCTGAGCTTGGAATATTTTTCACTTATTTCAGTGCCAAGCCTGTGAAAAAAAACAACGTCTATGAAAGGGGGCAGAAAAAAAGAGGAAGAAAAGATTACCATCTTCCCTTTTGCTCTGCAGTTCCTGCTTATGGAACCAAGTCCCTCCCTTTCAAACAACCTTTGCTGACAGAAACCTGCAATGATACATTGCAGGATGCACTAGAGTGCCATGGAAGCCAGTGCAACGTGACGCATTTACTGTACTACAACGTACTGTATCTCAGTGCTAATGACGTCTGGGTATTGAAATAGCCTCCATGGGGAGCAACGTTGCAACACCTGCTTCTTCTGGATAACCCAGTCTTCATCTCCTTGCTGCAGTGGAGAAAAAAAGACCTTCTCAGAGAGAATGCTAAAATGGGATGTCACATTAGGGCATGCTTGTTAATGACAAGCAATTACAAGGTTGCCAAGTGTTCGAAAAGATGCTCCCAGGATCCCTAGTATTAAAATATTTTACGTGGCATTTAATTATCCATGGTTCAACTTCCATGCAGTAATACAAAATAGAAAAGGCAAGAAAACCTTTCATTAAATGATGCTTAGTAATCATTAATCACATATTTATTACATGATAACATAATGTAATGGGGCTTGGAGCATAGGCTGAGTGGTCAAGGCATCCCTCACAATGTGTGCAGCTGACGAGACTCGAGGGTCAAATTCTGTCTTCTGTTAAATCAACAATGTGTGTAATCATGTTGATGAAAATAAAAACCAGTACTGAAAGCCATTTGTCAGGGATGTGCCAGTTCCAAAAGTGCACAGCATACCTTGGCTTGAGCAGGATTGTCTTCTTTCTGCAAAGTATGAGTCTGAGATGGGATTACCATGTCCAGCAAGGCACATCGTCATGCTAATAATATGTAGGATGGAGATTCAGATAATCTTTTCCATGGTTGTTACTTTCCACTGGGCTTTTTGCTGTTGTTACCCCTCCAGGAGGCTAAATGCATCCAGGCAAGCTGCTGGGAACTTTAAAGCATGATCCCTAGGGATAATTTTCCTTCTGAATGTTTCTGAAGGAAATTTCTGAGTAACAAGTCAGCACAGCACTTTATGGGATCACACTCAGCTTTCTTGCACATACTGCTGTGAAGCAAAGTGAGTTAATACCTGACTGAGCACAGAGTTTAAATGTTTATACCTCTCTTCAGGCTCCTTTCAAACTCAAGGAGGAATAGATCAGGTGGATGATTATTTTTTATTTTTAATGAGGATTTAGAATCCAGAGGAAGAAAATTATATACAAATTTACCACACTCTCTCCTAATTCACATCTTGTTTGTAATTGATATGAGTCACTGTCTGATGGATATGCTGCTGCAGAAATGTGAATATACACAGCAATATTAATGCAGTGATTCTCACCCTGTAGCTCCATAGCTAAGCAAGAAGGCTGCAACTTGAGCTGAAATGGAGCCCAAGACCCAATCAGTACCACAGTTACCTGCAAAACCAGGTAGGAGATGGCTGGGCTTGGATTAGACATAAATATTCCACAGCTATCTGCCTGCACAGTGAAATACACTCCAAGCAAATACTACCAGCATTAAATTGGAACCAATGTTGTAGACACAGGCCATCTTTTCATATCAAGATTTTCAAGTGAGAAACAGAGCTGGTTGGTCTTGTACTCCTTGCCATGCATTCTTGTCTCTGAACTTTTAGACTAACTACAGGCTGCTTCCTCGCGAGGAACTCATTCTATGGCACAATACAGCACTGTGCAAAGGTACACCAAACTAAACCCAAATGAGCCAGATCTGATATGGGATGTCATGTAAGGCTGTCCACAGTGTAAGAGCTTTACTCTTGAATGGCTCAGGTGTCTCTTGACTCTTCCCAGTGCTGGGCAGGGACATGCCAGAGCACCCAAGCCCTCCCTGCTGTGGTCTGGGGACCATGGTGTGGTTGCCTGCTGTCACACAGCTGCCACGTCTCATCCACTGCATCCCATGGTGCCTGAAGTGCTTCCCCTGTCTGCACTGGAAAGTGCTTTGGGATAATTTTTGGATGACAGATATTATTACTATATTTAATTTTTGAAACTCCACTGGAAAAGTTAAGCACTCAAAGAAATCCCTACACTTACAACTTCCAGCTTTTTCCCTTGTAAGAGATGACTGGAGAGTTTGTGCTTTTAATTATTATCATCCTCCCTTGAAATTATAGGCAAAGCACTCAGTGATATTCGAAACATAAATTACTGGCCTGCAGCCTTGTGCTACTGTTTCTCTATCTCTCTGCCAGGACTGCAAATCAATTTTCTGCATTTCTTTCAGATTTCTGAAGAAAATTGTGGAAAATAGCTGTTGGCACATGGCACTTTTCCACAATGGTTAGAACTACTGAATGGGGCTGTAATAGGCTGCCTTGAAGAAGCCAGCCCCGTTAAAATGCCAAACTCAGACAGATCAGAACACATTCTCAATCTGAATTTCATAATTTTTCCACAGAAAAAGCAACATAATTTTCATTGGTTTCGCCTGCAGTCAAGTAGCTTTGTGAAAAGAAATAAACGCATAAATTTGAAAATCATTTTATCTCTACTTATTTTCCTTTCCTTTCCTTTCCTTTCCTTTCCTTTCCTTTCCTTTCCTTTCCTTTCCTTTCCTTTCCTTTCCTTTCCTTTCCTTTCCTTTCCTTTCCTTTCCTTTCCTTTCCTTTCCTTTCCTTTCCTTTCCTTTCCTTTCCTTTCCTTTCCTTTCCTTTCCTTTCCTTTCCTTTCCTT
>NW_024962288.1:1988493-1990789 GCF_019238085.1 Lagopus leucura
TCCCTTCCCTTCCCTTCCCTTCCCTTCCCTTCCCTTCCCTCTTTTTCCTTTCTTTCTTCCATTTTTCTGTTTCTGTTTTTCTTTGTTCTGCTCAAGTTCTACACATTAACTTCTCTAATTCTGAATGACTTCCAGAAGATTTTCCTTAGTTCCCATTGCTTTACTTTGGTGTTGGACCTGGAAATTCACCTGTGATTATTCAGCCAGTAAAATGCTTTTCCCTCAAAACTATCTCCAGTGTGACTTTCTCAGGAAACTTCTTTAAATCTATCCTAGTTACTCTGGGATTTAAACCCATGGGGCACTGGCCAACTCTGAGGAATTTCATACGGTCAGATCTGGCTGAATTCTTTGCATTTGGAATCAAAGTCCATTAAAGCCACCAAAGAAAAAAAAAGGTAAAAAATTAGAGGAGTTTTCCAGTCTGCATAGCAGGCTTTCAGCATTTCCATGGATTGTGCAGGAGGTCACTGGGAGGGAAAAGAGCATTGGCCTAGGCAAGGCAGCAGGTTGCACAAGGGCCGAGAGTCAAAAGAACCAGAGCAGCCAATACCTGGATTTCCAAGGAAGGAGCCTTTCAGAATTTTTAGTAATCCCTTTGGCCTAGTCAAACTGTCTTTAAAGGAGAAAAGGTCAATAGTGTGAACATACGGATGCATTGTTTCAATTCAATCTAAATCTTAAAGAAACCAAGTTACATCTAAGTTTCTTATTCCTAAAAACTGGTTCTCCCAAAACCCCTAGAGAGAGTCAGCTTCTGGGTTTTTGATTATATGTTTCATTGTAAGGTGGTGATGTAATGTCGTACGTGATAAAGCCAGGGAACCAAGCTTGCACTGAGAGCAATGGAAGTGTGCTGGTTTAACCCAGGACTGGATTCTTTGGATACATCTAACCATAATTTCAGGAGCAAGCGTTTGAGGTTGGAATATCTGGTTGTTGGCTGGCCTGGCACCTATTTTGCCAGCACAAAGCAAGCTGCTGCAATGCCGTTGTAAAGCAATTGTTTCTGAAGGGAAAGCTGTGTTATCCTATGGGTGTTTCAGCTAGTGGAGAGTAATGAATTGCTATCTTCATTAACAGAAAGAATGACAAAGAGGCTAAATGAGTCAGAACAGGCAGAGACACAATCCTTTAATGAGTTGAACAGAAGCTAGTTTGTAATGAGAGGTTATTGATAATCCCAGGCTTTATATAACAGCATGATTCTGCGTCAGGGAGCAAAACCCTCACGTTCCTATGTGCACACTCTGAGCTCACATGATGTAAGGCAACTTCTGAGCAGATGCCTTCAGTGCAGCTTAAGCATCTGCTCTCAGGAAGTCTGATGTTTGTCAAAGGGACAAGTCTTCCTCAACGTGAATGGCAGATGTTGGGTTTTATTCAGTTAACAGTTTTGCTAAGGATCACTTGGACTACTGTGGCACTCCACCAGTTTAATTCACCCCAAGAAACTCCACATTTAAAGATTTTTATTATTATTATTATTTTTAAGAGAGAGTGCTAACATCCTTTTTGCATCTTTAGCAACATTCTCTTATTCTGCTGCTTTCACAGGGTGAAATAACCACAGTCTTTCAGCTCTCTTTTTTTGCCCTGTGTTGATATTGGTGGGCTTGTATTGTTAAGGAATGTGTTTTACTTTCTCAGGAAGGTAATACTAGTACACAAAGTGCTTCTATCATTACAAAGAAGACTTTTAATAATAACTTCTTTAATAATAACTTTTTAATAATACAGCTAATTTCCCTTTTTACTTAATAACTTATTTAGTACATTATAACTCTATTGAAGGGCAATTACATTCCCTCAGCTGTGCCAGGCTACCAGAACTAAGCTGAACCTCACCTGGTTTCACTCTCCTAATTTCAGTCCTTTTGCAGGAAGCAGTTTTCACAAGCCCTTATGGATTCTTACAGACTGCCCACACTGCCCATGACACGCTTGCCAGTATTGTCTGAGTACTGGCTTTTCATTATGCTTCTGTAGAATTCAATTTATGATACTAAACAAAACTTGAAAGAGTCAAATTCTGAATTCAGTAGTCAGCTGTGGCTTCAGCAGCCTACCTTAACTTCCCTCCCACAGTATTCCCTGAGAATCCTTCAATTCCCAGGCTTAATTTTCCTGTGAGTTTATATGGACAACTTATAATTGAATGAAATAGAGAAAATCCTAAAGAACATCAAGAATGACAACTCCCAAGTCTGCAAGTGACACTTTTAACAATAGTTGTATGAAGTTGAAGGCCCTTCCCTTCCCTTCCCTTCCCTTCCCTTCCCTTCCCTTCCCTTCC